>NW_024412391.1:68448482-68514001 GCF_014898765.1 Herpailurus yagouaroundi
CAATGCTCTTATGTTCGTTTCAGAGTAACCAAGGGCTTTCGGGAAGGTTATAGTTTTCATGAAGGTTAACTAAAATAATGTTATTTGGAAGGAAAAATCCTCCCAGGGTGAATTTAAAATTTTTACTGTCTTCATTTTAATTAAAGAGGCATCTGGATTCCTTCATGGAGAATTATTGTTTGATACAAATAGATTTTTACATTCAGGGACTTTATCGTAACTTTAGTGACACAAAACCACATTTCAATTCAGTTATTTCCACAATTCAATTCAGAATTCCCCCAACTTCCATGAGGAAGTAGAAATGAGACAGCCCATCACCAACTCTGAGATTATTTCATAGTGGAGAAAATGACTTAATATAGAATTAGAGTTCTCCCCCTTGTGGCCAATTATGTAAATTTCCAGATTACCTGCTGATGGGATTTAAGCAATAAACAGCACATAGTTGTTCAGAAAATATAAAGGGAACCCTCAAAGGCAATTTTCAAATGTCTGCTCTACTCTACTTGTTTGGCAGATAAAGATTCTGAGCCCCAAAGACGTGAAGCGTTTGCACGCAGTGAAAGGAGGAATTGATAACACAAGTGTCCTATTTCCACTTCACTAATTTACATAATTAGCTGTGGTCACAGTTAGTTTGGGGGGTCTGGATTTAATTCTGAGTGGTCTCTTCACTGCTGCACATTACCCTTCCTGTGCTCCAGCCCTCACTCACATACTGCCTTCTCCAGATGTCCCACTGCATTTCCACAGGCGTCTCTATCTCCATAAGCTCTAGATGGAACGCATCCTTCCCTGCCACCACACTTCCTTTGATTTCCCTCCCCCAGCTGCACTCTCTGTTGCTATAAAATGGACGACTCTCCACACAGTTGCCAAGTCAGAAACTTGAACTTCAGCCTAATTACCCTTCCTCCTTTTCATCAGTGACAGCCAATTAGTGCAAGCCCTACCCACCCTCTTTCCACAGAAAGTATTTCTAGTGTCTGGCCTTGTCTTTGGGCTCTCCTTTGGGATCTCCCTCACTCCAGTCTCCTCTTCCTCCTCTTTCTCTTGCTAGTCCATATAATATTTCCATCAATGTTAAAAGAAGCGTAGCACAAATTTAAGAGAGCCACCTCTGGTATCAAATTGCTGTGTTGAACTAGCTCCAGAACTTGAAGTGCTGTAATTTGCTGCTTCACCTTTCAACACCTCAGACTCCTCACCTATAAAATGAGTGTGATAACAGTACCTACATTATAAGATTGATTAGGGGTATGTTGCATGAAATAATGGTATAATAATTGTGCATGTAGTAAGCATTCAATAAATGTCATTCCTCCAATCAAAATTCTTCAATGACTTCCATTTCACCTCCAGGATAAAATGCAAAATTCTATCATGATCTGCAAAGCTTGGATTCCCAATATTCCACCTGTCTTCATCTTCTTTCTTTACTTCTCTTAGCAAAATTCTGCTTATTGATCAAATTATATTTCCTCTGTGAAGCCTGGCAAACTCGAGAAACCCTCATTGTAAACTTGGACTAAGAATACCTTCTGGAAGTGATTCAGTGGAACTTTTGTATTTATATGTTACTATTCACTGAGCCAAGAATAGGAACTCATTCCAATTCATTGGATTAAAAATAAAAATACTCCTTCCTGTTGAAGCATCTGAGCAAGCTACTAGTAAGGTATATAACCTTCATTTCATATTTTAAAGCTGTTTTCTTTATGTTCTTCGAGGCCTTGTTTCAGTAGCCACACTTACCTGTTCTTTGAGAGATACATGCTTGAGAAAGCTAATATTTATTATCTAAATTTTCTTAAGTTATTATAAAAGTATAAATATGATTCCATTTTATTCATACACTTCATATTTCTAAACTCTTTCTAAAATACTAAGCCATTTTTAAAGATCCTGTTTCTAAAACAGTGCATTAAATGCAAAGCCTTGATTTACGGAGAAATAAATGTCTGAATATTGAACATATTTACATTTTACCAAAATGCATTCTAGTGTAATGACCTCCCAGGGAAATCTCTCACTCATGTCTCACCTTCTTTCTGTCTCTCTCTCTCTCTTGTTTATACTAGACTCAGTTTATACCAGACTTTACTTTTTGAAAGCAAGAGTAATAGACTACAACAAGGTTTATTTTATCACAGGTAAAACTACACACCTTATAATATTTTGATTCATTGATTCTTCACTTTCTATCCTATACAGTGGCAATTCATGAGTATATTCCAGCCAATATCAAAATGACAAAATGAAAAGAACATTGTAATGAGAAGACTTACCTTTGTTATGCACTCCATTGCCAACTCATTATGTGGCCCTGAACAAGTAATTTGTTCCTTCTGGGTTCTCTCTTCATCTACATTGTAGCATCTCTGAGCATTATAAACAAGTCCCTGAAGCCCTTGAACTGTGAAGCAAAAATGTGTCTGAATAGAAAGACTTATTGTTTTAGATCACTAGGAGGAAAAGATTAAGATGTTTTTATTAAAAATCTGAAGCCTAATGTGTGAATGAGTGAATGAATGAATGAATCTACCTTATCAGAGAGTACCCGTGGACAATACCCACATTTTCCTTTAAAAATTCCATCCTGGATGTATCCATTTTAGTGAAAGGATGAATGGGAAACTGACAAGCCAGAAATCTATATACAGGATTATGACATCTAAATAGCAAGTTTGGTAGCACTTATGAAGTCAGAAGAAACTGTGAAGAGTGGAACATTTTACTTTAAGGTTGATGGGAAGCCATTGAAGATTTTCAGCAGGGCATAATCGACCGGTTTGGCTACTGAGTGAAGAATGGACTGGCAGGAGACATGTTGACAGACAGCCTTCTTAGAAGGGGTTACAGGTCTTCTGGGAGGGGATGATAATAGTTCCCACCAGATTAATGACTACAGAGATGGATCTAAAGGGACCAGTTTGAGAGATAATCAGGAGGTAAATAAACATAGGTTATGAGGGAGTGAAAAGTGTCAACTATTTTAGGTTTCTAGTTTTTACCACAAGACGGTTCCATTCCCGAGGTAGGAAATATATAAGGAGTATAGAGTTTGTAAAGGAAAATGTGCTTTCAATTACTGATATATTACAGTTACATCAGGTTGGAACCACTTTTGTTTGATTCTTCAACTATTAATATCTTTCGGTGAGGTATAGAGAATGTGTTTCATATTCAATCTCATACTTTGTTGCAATGGCTAAGTATTAATATGCATCTTCTGATAAGAGCAAGTAACTTCCAGGAAAGTTAAAACAGTTTGATAAGTTAAAATAAATCAATCTAAAAGAGCAACTGCCCCAAAGATTATCCTGAGTCTGATATTAACTGCCATGGCTCCCCTTAATATCATATCTGCATTCAGTTGAGCCAAATATAAAACCAGCAGCTCTTATTGAGCTTAATTCCTTCCTTTAGTCAAATAAAGCTCATTCAAAATATTAATAATCATTTATTGATTCCCACATAAATTTATTCAATGCCATGCCATGCCATTGTCATTTATTGATATGTACAGTCATGTGTTAAGGGCACAAACATATAAAAACCTCCATAGGGCCCTTCCAAATTCATTGGCATACTATTTATTCCATTTGCAATAAAAATGTAGGTAAAAAGGTATATTTTGGCATTATATTGAAATGACTTGTCCTCTGTTTCTCTCAGTTAGTTGCAGGACAACATGACACACGCTGAATTTTACTCTTTCTCCACATTTAATCATTCAAGTGTGAACTGACAAAGTGTGTCAAACACTTAATCAGGCATGGAGGTGTGGGGGTGCCATGCAATCATGAGCAAATAATATGCAGTCTCTATCTCCCTCTACCCCAGACACAAAAAAATTAAAGTTACAGTAATTATATTAATATGTAATAATATATAATTATAATTATTGTTATCATCTTGGATATACAGGTTGCAATTATTTTCTAACTTTACCTAGGGTAAAGAATTAGGGGATGCCTCTGAGGGAAGAAAGATACAAGGACTTCTGGAAGTTACATAGAACTGAGCCAAATAAAAGGCATGGAGTAGGAGGAGAGTGTTCCTGGTGGAGGATACCAGGGATGTGCTAAAACCCAAATGCCAGAAGAGTCACACTGTGTTGGATGTAAGTTGAGAAAGAATATCAATAAGGCAGGGGTTGAAGTACAAATGAAGTACTCTTATGAAGTACATAAGAGATGAGATTGGATAGGTAGGCCTGGGACCAGATTATGCAGACACTTAGAGCTACATAAGCTAGATAAGCTACCAAGATTTCATCTCAAGTGAAATGGGACACAGTTTTGTTTAAATCAGAGAAATGCCACGATCAGCTATGCATTATAGAAGTACCACTTTGAATTGAGAGAAGAGATGAGAAGAGTACTTGGTAACTAGACCAGGTACACCTATCAGGAGGCCACTACAATAATCAGGTAAAGAGATGAAAGGAAGTCTATACAAAGATAACGACAATAAGAAGAGAGAGTGCTACCAAAAATCAAGAGATATATATCTTGGTTTCTGATTGAAAGTAGAGAGTGTGAAGAAGACAGAGTCAACATGAACCATGGTGCCATTCCCCAAGATAGGCAATACTGGAAGAACAGCAGTGTGTAGGGAGTGAGGTGAAGTTTTCTGTTTTGAACATGCTGAATCTGAGGTTTCTGCAAAACATCAATGTTAAACTATCCAGTAGAAATTTGGATATATTCCCCAAAGCTCTGGACATGGGTCTGGTAGAGATAGAGATCAAACATCACCACAGATGATGACTGAGCTTTCAGGAGTAGTACTATCCTCCAGCACAAGAAGATAGTGAAGAAAGAAGACAGTCTACTTCAAAACCCTGAGGAATGTCCTGGGAAGAACAAGGACCCACAAAGAAGTCTAGGAAGACATTATTTAAATTGCCCAGAAGCAGAGAAAATGAAACAGATAGGGGAAGTGTCAAGGAAGCCAAAGGAAAAGCACATTTCTTTTAAAACAGAGTACTCGATAGTATCCATTGTGGTCTCAAAGTCAAGTAATAAAAGGAATAAAAAGTAAATCTAATGACAAAGAGATCACTGGTGACTTGGAACAAGTGACTGGAGACAGAAGCAGGATACAGTGGGTCGAGGAGTGAGGGCTGGGTGAGGAAACAGAACAAAGTATAAACAGCATTTCTACAAGCTTGGCTATTGACTCAGTTGTTAGTGAATCTGCAGAATCAGTTTAGGAATGCAAAGGGCCTTCTTGAGATTTTAAAGTTTTTACTAAAAGAGAGCCCATCATTTATTCTGGTTCCAAGAAAGGAATCTGTCCTCTCATGGGAGATTAAACATCCAATCATGGCCCAAGAGGAAGAGTTCTACCCAGGTTTGAATGGCAAAGATCTGGTCTTGTACCTTAAAGGTCCTCAAGTGACTATTTGTACAGTTCTGGAAAAGAATGATTGCTCAATAAACATTTTGTTTAGATAAATGCACTAATCTCTGGGAGAAATCTAACTATGCAGAAAGTGGCTTTAGAATATATATGAGCTCAAACTTCTGGTTATTCCATTGGTGCTTCCATGGTCAAACTTTTATAGTTGACTGCAGATTATGCCATGTGCTTTATCTACTTTGTGGATCAGCCCCATTACATTTGTAAATTTTGCTCTGACCATTATCCAGACTGCTTCCTTCTTTGCTCAGTCAGGGCATGCTAGGAAATTGCAAATTAGAATCAAATCTCAATTTTCCAAACTAATGATTTTAAAGAGCAATAATGCATAATCCAAAATGATGGTGAATTCATGAACCATTTATCTCTGTAATGTATATTCATTAAATTTGACTATAAGTACATTTTAGATGTCATTCACAATGAAATGATGAAGCATTTCAACTGAAATGGCTCAAGAGGACTTGCAAGGTTTTCTAATTTCTCTCTATTTCTGCTTCCTCCTATATCCTATTATATCACCTTTTATGTTTAGGTGACTCATTAAAATAAAATAACATACCATGTTTTTAGGATGGAGGAAATAATAAGCAGCATTTCCTTACTGTTGCCATCATCCTCTATAGTGCTCTCTCTCTCTCTCTCTCTTTCTCTTCCTCCCTCCCTCTCTCTCTGAAAAGTTTCATTCAAAAAAGTAACGAGAACAGTATAATGAACCTTCAACAGTGATCAGCGTCTCTTTTTAAAATTTACTTTTTGTTAAGTAACATGACTATGATCTCTGAGATATCATAGATTAAGAAAGGACACAGGAGCACGTGGGTGGCTCAGCTGGCTAAGCATCTGACTCACTCAGGTCATGATCTCACAGTTTGTAGGTTCAAGCCCCATGTTGGGCTCTGTGCTGACAGCTCAGAGCCTACAGCCTGCTTCAAATTCTGTGTCTCCCTCTTTCTCTGCCTCTCTCCTACTTGCGTTCTCCCCTACTTGTCTCTCTCAAAAATAAATATTTAATTTTTTTAATTAAAAAAAAAAAAGGACACAAGTATGATAACTAGAAGGAGCTTCATTACAAGGTGTATTACAGTGTCGTCCTTCAGTGATGAAAATGGAGCAAGTAGGGGTTCAAAGCACAGCACTGACTGATGGTAAGGCACGAGCTAGACATCATCCACATCTTGCTTATCCTCTCCAATGAAATTAAGGCTACACCTCTACTGCCTTATTCTTGGTACACAATATTTCCAAAAATACACATATTATTAAATGCTATTTCCCACCATCTTACAATGTGCAAACTATATGCAAAAACTTGGAGGGTCTTAAAAGTCTGCATATTAGCCACATGATTATCAGGCTGAGTTTTTAGGGGTGAACAGCTGAGTGATGAGTTGTAAGAAGCAAAGAAAGTTCTCACGTCAGTTGTTTTTTAAAAGGATATCATCCATGAACGTACTCAATATTTATCTCTTTATGGGATGATTTCAGCAATTCCTGTATTCCTTTCACCACCCACAAGGGGAGGTAATTAGCAGCTTGACATTTTCACTTTTGACCTTCTCATATAAGCAGCAAATGTTTTTCTAGACTTGAAGATGTTTAGGGATTTCATATAATATTAAGTCGAAATGAGTATAGTGTTTTCCTCAAGAGTCCTCCCGTCCATAAAAACTGCTTTGTGGGATAATTCTTATGAGGGCCACTAACTCATGTCTGCTGCTAAAGATGTTTACTCAAGGGATAGTGCCATGTCAGAGATGCTGGAGACCCACAGTTTACAGGCAGGCACACTCCACTCACAGAAGTGCCATTTCTTATCTCTGGCACTACCTGGCTCTCTTTGTTAATATTAACCAGATGATAACTGTGTAAGCACAAGTAATTGGTTTACAAATGACAAAAAGACAATGCTTCCCCTTTTGTATCATAGAAGAGACACCAAAATATCTCTTTGATGAAGATAACTCTCAGTTGATTAACAGGAATAAAGTGCTTACATAAATAGAATTATATGTGCATATTTGGAATAGAATTATAAGTTAGACATATCAGTATACACACACACACACACACACACACACACACACACACAAGTATATGCACAATGCTCTTAACCCAAACTAGAGAAACCAATTAAGATTCATGAAACTACTCCCAATCAAGTGGGAGAATCAGGGATTTAACAATCAAAGTTTAACAGAACAGTACGAGAAAATCCTTTTGTATAAATAATACAGATCATTCCGTTACCAGATATGTCCTCCCATCTCCTCTCTGACTCCCATCTGAAAAGCTGCCCATCAAACTTTCTCAGAGTGTCTCCTCCCACAGCTCCTTGTGTGGGTCATAGACTGCCCTGCACCTTTCCTCCCACCCAATCTCTCTCTCTCCCCCTGTTCCATTAAGTACACACACATGTACACACACAGGCTAGACTAATCATTATCTATCAGAGGCAGAGAGAGGCCATTTGTAAGGCAGCGATTGATGAAGCTGAAATAAGAAACAGACAAAATATCTGGAAATACCAGAGACACAGTCTCCTCAACTCCTGATTCCATTTCCTAGCCCTGATTGAGGCCCTAACATTTTTGAACCAGGAATCTTCTCTTTTGTTTAAGTCAGTTGAAGTAATTTTGGGGTTTTTCTTTTCCTTGAAGCAAACAATTTCTTAGCAGCCTGACAAATGTTTTTCAAAGCAACCCACTCACACACAGTGCAGAGTTCTAGGTTTCGTACTAGAAGATTTGTGTTCCACTCTCTTATTTTCTGCTAGCTAACTGTGACCTTAAGACAGTTATTAACCTCTCTGGGCCTCAGTTTTTTTGCCTATAAATTGAACGAGGATCCAAATATTAAATGAGATAAATCATACATGAAAATAACCAGTAACTCAATAAGTCATTATTGAATTCATCAGAGTTTACAGTGTGCTCTGCGAGTCTGCAGTTTTCATAATGCAGTTATGACAATACGCTTTGTGACAAGGACATGAGATGGTTTGAATTCTGACCAGCAGCCTAGGGAGACCTCAGGGACGTCAGGCCAATTAGTCAAGCTGCTGATACATAATGCTTCTGCAGCAAGCATCCAGTCGTCTAGAGATATTCTAGAAAATCCCCTAGCAGGGTAAAGCACAGGGTTAGTCCTTTAGCTGGCTTTTGCTCCTGCCTTTAGTATTTTCTGGAAGAGTCTGAGCTACTCTTCAATAAATGCTTAAATACCACTTCAGACAACTGGACCCTGATAAGTTAATTAACTTTTATTAATATGTGTTATGAATACCTGACTTATACTCTTCAATAATAATGTGAAGATTAGAAAATCACTCACCACTGTAATTAAATGGTTTAATATACTTATGAGGGAATTTATTATTATTATTTTTAAAAACTCGAATTCTAATAAGATGAAAATGGACTTATGTAGGTTTTATGAGTTTTGTTTCTATTACATGTTTCTAAGAAGAAATTGGTTGCTTAATCACATGTACCTGAAGGGATAAGGTAATAACACTATTATGCGTTGTTACCTGACATACATAGATTGATTTTTAATATTCATAATTATGAGGAGAATTAGGGTATGATAAAATAAGAAATAGTACATAATAATAAAGAAAGTAAATAAACATTTTTATCTTCTCCTATGAAGAGAGATAATTTGGGGTCTTCACCTTGAAAAATTACATTATTTGCAATTTATATGAGATAAAAAAAATTCAAAGTATCCATTTCACTTTTCAATTATTATGCATTCTTAGTGTCTTTGGGTTCTTGGAAAACGCCTTTATAATTTTGTGTAATTGCCAATAGCGAGCTTTTATCATTATTTTTTTTTTTTACTAAAACCTGAACATTAGTTAATTATACCTACACTTTGCAGTACATACGAATATTGTGTCGAAGTTCTATCTGCTAATTTTGCCATGTGTGCAGGAACCCAAATTTTACACTTACTTTAACTTTTTTTAAATGTTTATTTATTTTGAGAGAGAGAGAGAGAGAGAGAGGAAGCAGGGAAGAGGCAAAGGTAAAGGGAGAGAGAGAGAATCCCAAGCAGGATCCACAGTCGGGTGGCTTACAACCCTGGGATCATGACCTGAGCTGAAATCAAGAGTCAGATGCTCAACCGACTGAGCCACTCCCTGCCTACTTTAGCTTGATATTTTCATTTTGACCCACTCTAGGCAACTATGACTCAATGAATGAATCCAAGAATGACCAAGGGGACAGAGTTTTATTGAATGCCTCCTGAACCACAGACTCTGCAGTACCCAGGTGCTGTCATTTAAATGGCAGTCTCCTGCTGCCAGGAGACTCAAAGAAAGAAAAACAGATATGTGAACCAACAATTTAAATGCCATTATACTGTAATAAAGGGATGTGAAAATCATCATGGTGGCACACAGAGAGAATAATCAATTCTCCAAGAAATGCTTTCACATCTGAGCCTTGGAATCTGAAGGTCCTGGATCCAAGCCCAAGCTCTCTGACACTCAGGAGTTGTGAAATGGGGAGCTTCATCTCATCTGCAAAATGAAGCCAATAGTGCCAACATTTTAAAATTGTTTTAAACATTAAATAAAACAATGCATGAAAGGCTTGCTTCGGCCTAGTATGTCTGACATAAAATGAGTGCTTCTAACCTGCTGCTGTAACTGTGACCTGGGAATTAGGGAGGAATTTAGAACTCCAGGGCAGCTTCATGGAGGATACTCACAGGACTTACCAGTGGGAAAAGGAAAGGACAGAGAGTAAGAAAATCACAAAACCTTCCTCTGCCCCGGCCTCTGAATTACAAATCAAGGCAGCATTGGTGAGTGGCCACTGGTTCACTAATTCCCTATGGTTAGTGTGTACAACACACTCATGGGCTCCTTGTTTAAAGTGCAGATCCCTGGCCCCACCCCAGGCATTCTGATTCTATCAAGTCTAGTATGGGGACATCAAATTCTGCAGTTTAACCCCTTTTAGACAGTAACTGAAGAAGAGGAGCTCTACAGACAGTTCTAACTCGATTTTACTACAAGTAGCTAAATTGCCATATTTGGCTTGTAATTTAAGTCTTATCGTTCATCTTTATGTTCTAAAATAGTGACACATATACACACAAAAAAGTACTTACTACTGATTGCATTTAAAGCAGCCAACTTGATGGCCTTTGTCTAGAATATTCACATTTTAACCCCAATTTTGGAAAAATGAACCATAATGGCAAAGATTGGAAATGTCCTCTTCTGAGACATTTGTCATACAGGTTTATTTGTATAATGTGTGTTTTCCATTCTAGACTGTAAATTCCATTCAGGCAGACAACAGGGGCACCGGATTTGCATCAGTAGCCCCCTCAGCTCACACAATGCCAGACAAAGTTAATCAAGAAGCATTTTGTTTTTAGAAAAATGGAAAATGCTTGCATTCTTTGGCAGGAGGAGGAATGGCAGAAGAATCACAGGGCAGAGTAGACAGGAGAAATATTTAGGAAGTACAATGAGCAGGTATACCGATCTGATGAGGGATTAAAGA
Organism: Herpailurus yagouaroundi; assembly: GCF_014898765.1. NCBI lineage: Eukaryota > Metazoa > Chordata > Mammalia > Carnivora > Felidae > Herpailurus > Herpailurus yagouaroundi. The sequence goes on from NW_024412391.1 coordinate 68,459,444, forward strand.
AAAACACTCTTAAGCTTCAAGCCTATGTTGTTGGATGAAAACGATGTCCCCAACCAAGGAAGAACACACTTGATGGAAGATATATTTTTAAAGGTTATGTGTCTGAGATGTCTGTGAGAGATAACAACGAGTGAAGGACTACACATGTATATGAACCTAAAATTCTAAGGTGTGGTGAGCAGAATAACAGCCCCCATCAATGCCCGTGATCAAATTCTCAGAACCCATAAATTCTATCTCACATGTCAAAAAGGTCTTTGCAGATACGATTAAAACTAAGAACCTTGAGAGGAGGAGCGATTCCTGGATAGATAGGTCCAGTCTAAACACGTGAATCTTTTAAGGCAAAGAGTTTTTTTCCAGCTGTGGAGAATCAGAGAGATGGTACCAGGAAAGAAACTTGCTGGCTTTGAAAAATGGAGAGGGGTAATCATAAGGCAAGGAATACAGGCAAATTCTAGAAGCTGGAGGAGGAAATGGATTCTGCCTTAAAGCCTCCAGAAAGGAAGGCAGCCCTTCCTATCCCTTGATTTTAGTCCATTGAGATCTCCATATGACTTCTGACCTACAGAACTAAGGAATAATAAATATATTGTTTTAAAGCTATTAAGTTTATGGTAATTTATTAGAGCAATAAGAAACTGATATACATGAGGTCTGGGTGGAACATAAACATTTGAACCCATTCTTCAGATTTCTGTATAACAGATATAAAATAATCTCCTTCCTTAGTTAATGTCCCCCCCTCTTAGTTTCTGCAATCTTAGAGGACCCGGTTTCAATGCAGGGCTGGGTATTTCTCCGTTGTCATTCAGCTCTACACTTGCCATTCATACTCTCTTCTGGGACTGGAAGCCACAAAGCTACAGCTGGCCCTTGAACAATGTAGGGCTTAGGGGCACTGACCCCAGGCAGTTGAAAACCTGTGCCTAACTCTGACTCTCCCCAAAACTTCACTCCTTCTGTTGACCAGAAGCCTTACTGATAACAATGAACGTATTTTGTATGTTACATGTATTATATTAGGAACATCTAAGGAAAATACACTTACAGTACTATATCGTATTTAGCAAAGCAAATCTGTGTATACGTGGACCAGGAAGTTCAAACCCATGTTGTTCCAAGGTCAACTGTACTAGCTGGAGACGTGTAAACTACATATCCATAGAGCTCCTTGCCAGCCATTCTGGTTAGGTCTGCCAATGGAAAGCACCGGTGGGAGAGTGGAATTAGGAAAAGGAAAGAAGCCATGAGCTTCTTTCACCTACTTCTGCCTGAAGCTGCCTTGGCATCTTAGCACTCCTGGGTTCAGGTAGCGGTGGCAGCCACACAGCACAACGGCTGGCCTCTGCGACACAGCACAATGTAGCAGCAGCCAGCAGTGGTAGGCCGGCCACTCGGGCAGGGAGGCCAGCAAAGAGAAGACCTGCAAACTCGTAGATGTTCACAGAGCAGAACCTCTGGCGGTTTCAGAAGCAGCAGCAGCAGCCAGAGAACCAGAGTAAGGTTTCCAGGGCTTAGGGAACACCAGTCCCCTTTTGCTCCTCCAGTCCCAGGGGCTGTAGTGACTTCCTACAATTACTAACCTCGGGGTATCACAGCACCTTCCTCTTTTGTCTCCCTCAGAGCATTCAACACATTTGGGAAGAATTCCTTGCATTGTAAACCCTCTGTCTGAAAGCTAAGAATGGTTTCTGTCATCCTGACTAGACACTAATACAAATGCTTTTTGCAACAATGATAAACATTGATTGAATACTTTCTATATGTATTCTGTGCTAAAAGCAGAATGTATGGGTATAAGAGCCATTGTATCTCCCCACGGACCTTAATATTTGCTCATACTGTGATCTTATGTAGAACGTACACAACCCTTAGCCACATACTATTTCCTCCTTTCAAATATTTTACTGTTAAAGTAGGTTTTTAATTGGGGAGAGAAAGTGATGGACGAAAAAACACCCGATTGGCTCACTGGAATATCCAAAGTCATTGAAAGATATTTAAACACAATAATGAGGCTGGATGCTTATCAGCACAGAGACCGCAGTTTTAGATTAAAGATCTACCTCAAATGGAAAAAAGGAGAAAAAATTCCTTCCACAAGGCAGCAAGATCATAACAACAACTCATCTGCTTAACTCGATTTGCTTTGACAAAAACAACAGGAAAATGTAGCATTGTCATGAATTAAAGCTGTATCAGGAGAGTAGGGCACATTGAGCATTTTCATTATGAAAGTTGTGAAAACACAGAGCTGCTATTGGCAACAGTCGTGTTAAACACAAAGCTAACTGGCCTCCATGCCCGTGCTTCTCTTCCCAAGAAGACAATTCTAGTAAAGAGCAGTCTGACAGGGTTATTCCAAAGAGCAACAGTTTCAACAAGTTAAAGTTGAAGCACCAAGCTCTCAGTCAGTGCTGAAAACATTTTAAGGGGTCAAGGACACCTGTTTGTGACAGAACAAGCCAGCTGCTCTAGGAGAATCCGTCAGCCGCCATTCGCTGTTGCACTTACTAAGTGCCTGATACTTTGCTGAGCACATGATATTCATTAGCTCGTTCACTTCGTACGATGGCCCCAGAAGACCATAACATCACCAGTGAGCAAGCTGAGGTTCAAAGTGGCAAAGCAGTCACATAGCTACTTGGGGCTGGAGAGGGAGGTCACAACAGGACAGGTCAGTTCCACTGTAACATCAGTGTGGCCTCCGGACTTCTCTACACTGATGCAAGAAGGGGAAGTGGTCATGCCCCCACCCTTAAACTGTAGGGGTAGGAGGGATACATGCATAAAATAAGATAAAATACATGCATAAACAACACAGCAAAACCCTAAACACAGCACAGTTGTTACCTTCAAATTTCAAATAAAGATACAAACATGTAGCCTTTGTCACCAACCAACACTGGGAGGGACTTATCTTTTAGTGGGCACACATGCATTTCAGAGATCTAAGGAAATTATTATTGTCTTGGGTCGTCAAATTTATTATATTATAACTTTGATCAAATTTCCTTAACAAAGACACAATGAGTTTCTGTAATTGATTCAAAACCTTCTTTAAAACCTCCATTTTCCTTTGCTTTCTTGATGGAAATGTTCTATACCCTTAAAGCAAGGAAACTCTCCTGTGGCCAGACCACCCCAGATTACCCTAAAACAGCAAAGAGGAATATTTTGGGTGAACTTTAAAACATATCATTCCTGTGTATATATCTGAAAAGTGACTTCTCAGTTCTCTTCTTATAAGAAAGGGACTAATTACAATGAACTTACTCCACAAGTAACTACGTTACTGATAATTCGACTTTGGTGCTCTTATTTTCTTATTTATAAATCATTTGAGTTTGTAACAACAACAACAACAACAGCCATGTTACCTATCTCATTTGGCACAACTCATAGAAAGTAATTAGAAGTTCTCAAGCCAGAACTACTCGAGCGTATCTAAAATTCTGTAGTGAGATTAAAAGCCACATTTTTTCCCCAGATGATTTCCTCATTTCCTTGTTTTGCCTTGCTCCTAGGATTTTCTCTGAACAAAGCATACACATCATAGCTTCAAAAAACAAAACTACAATCTGAAAACAACTGGTCAAACATTAGTGAGTCGTTTCCCAAAAGGGAAGTAACATATTTAGAGGTTGCAGTTTCTTACCACACTTCACCAAGCACAGCACTCATCAAGATCGGAAACTGAATCCTAGGACTAGCCTGATCTTCATGACTTAATGAAGAATTTAAAATTTTACATACCTAAAATTTTGTCACACAAGAAGATCACACATTGTATTCCAGTTACTATCTGTGGGGTCTAATTCTAAGATCTTCAGAGTGATGCTTATATACTGTATAAGTATCTATTCCCTGTAGAGAACTGTTCTATTCCCTGTAGAGAACTGGTTTTCTCTATCACTTTCAAAAGTGGAGTCCACCCTGATGATCACAGAGTATATAGAACTGACTATGGCTTAAAAAAAAAAAAAAAACATACAAATTCACAGCAAAGTGACCTACTATTGGAAGGGACACATAAGGTAGATTCATTGCTCTTTATTACTTTTTTTTTTATGATGATAAACAAATCATCAGTGGCTGTCACCAAAGATTTTCTAGCAACATTAGACAGAACTCTTAAAATCATACTGTATAGCAAATGGATATTGGAAGATGAGCATTAAATTTCATTGAAAATATATGGTCAGTTATTTACATATATTTAAATTCATTGAAATTAGGATTGATTAATATAAGCATTGTTTGGGTTTTATCTGTAAACCTCTTGGCAATAGTCCTGTTTCCATAGTAACACAAACTTGTATTTTATCCCCGTGCATGTGCGTGAAATTATAACAACTTTTGTAATAAAGTTTCCACATCATTTGCACATAAATTTCATTTTTTATGAAAAGTCCAAGCTAGAGGTTTATTTTCTTAAATTATGTATTGTTATCTTGCCACTAAATACATAATTCACATCTCCCCTCAATGAAAACACACCAGAGCCATCCCTAACCACTTGCAAGAGATTACTGAATCTACATGATGGTCGGATCTTTGAATTTCAACATGTGATATTAAGGAAAAGATAATGAAATACTTCACAGATGTCACCCTGGATATAATCTGTGTGTTTTATTAGCATAAATCCATTCATTCTTGTCCAATCAGAATTCTTTTGTTCATTTGTTTCAAACAGTTAACAAGTTTGCTTCGGTCACTCAAAGAGAAGTAGAAAACAAAGCAGCTGAAACACTGGCATGCCTATCTTGACCTAAAAAGAGGGACTTAATTCAACAGTTTTCTGGTGGTTAAGCTGCAAATTCATGCGTTCTTTACTGAAACTCATTTTGACATCATTTAAAAAAAATATGGCAGTTTATAATCTGGTGTTCGGACTTTCACCGCCTTTGGGGTAGGTGGTACTTGAAAAGGGGGACATCTGGGGCTTCCAGGGAGGTGTGATGTTCTCTATCTACATCTGAGGCATGAAAAAGCTGTACGCTTATGATCTGTGACAATTCACATCTTATTTTATTCTTCGACACGAAAGTTAAAAAATAACTTTCTGTTCAGATACCACTGTGCCTAACATAGCAAATGTTGGGGATTTCATGAAATTACAATTATTACTTTAATTGATCTCATCACTTTTTATTTAAAACTCATGCCTTCCCCCTCCTAGGAATTAGCACGTGTCTAAATCAAAGACTAAACAAATTATGAAAGATAGCCTCAAGATGTGCCTTTGAGATGATCTGGCTTTTGTGTTCCTAAGTTCATCTGCTGTAAAGATGATGGATATGATATAAAAAGGGAAATATCTGGAGAAGTAGTTGAAAGTGTGGACAGTATTTTTCTAAGTGTATGATAATGTTTTGCCAAGTTTACCATCTTTCAAGAATATAAAACCATAAGTATGTTATATTTCAAAACCTGGATTACATTACAAAGTGTAATAAATAAAGCACTTTGAGTTGCAGAAAATTCAATTAATGTGTAATAAAATAACGCAAATGATGTACAGGGAAGATTAGTTAGTTCTCACAAAGTTTTCAGTCCTTTACATGATTTAACAATGAAAAACCACCAGCTGTCTCTGAATAGTTGAAGGGCTGTCACGTCCTAGAGGGGATAGATCTATCCTCTTGCTTCCAAAGGGCAGAGTGAGGAACAGTGACTAAAAGCAAGAGGGAGGCGGAGGCATTTGGGTAAAAGCAAGAGGAGATTCAACCTTGATGACATTAGTTTCACAAGAGGATCAGTCACTCTGGTGAGCAGAGGGCCTCCCACCATTGGATATGTTCACCCATGTTAAGAGTGGTTGCATTAGTTTCCGATGGGTGCTCTAACAAATTACCACAAATTTACTGGCTAAAGAGAATACAAATTAATCATCTTTCAGTCCACCAAGTCAAAAGTCTTACTGGGCTAAAATCAAAGCACTAGCAGGGCTCTGATTTTTCTGGATGCTCTATGGGAGAATCCATTCAGGTGCCTTGTTGAGCTTCATTCTTTGACTTGTGGCCACTTCCTCTGTCTTTAAAGCGAGCAGCATACCATCTTCAAAGCTTGCTCTGCCTCTGACATTTCTGCCTCCCTCTTACAAGGGCCCTTGAGATTGCAGTGGGTCCATATGCATAACCCAGGACAATCTTCTCAACATCCTTAGTTTAGTCACATCTGCAAAGCCTCTTCTGCCATGTGAGCAACAGATTTGAACGTTTCGAGGATTATAACACAAACATCTTTGGGAAATTATTATTCTATCATCGTGATATATTTAAAAATTTATACCGGGAGATTAAACTAGATTGCTAAGGGTCCTTCCAATATTAATATCCTACAAATGAGGCAAAGAAATCAAATATCTGTTAACAAGTGTGAAAAGTTTATTTGTATAAAGAAACTGAGACTACAGGAAACCGGATTCTTTCCATTCCATATAGTATTACTATCTCTTTGTATCTCCATAATAGATGGCTGGATATTTTAGCTAAAATTCATTGTTTAGAAGAAGTCCAAGCTTCTCTTATTGACAGTGGCCACATCTTGGCTGATCCGAGAAACAACAAAGTTGTTGGAGAGTGTGTGACTAGTAAGTTCAAGCAATGGGAAAGTATTGGCAACTCTGCAAAAACCACCCTGTGGCTGCTCCAGGATGGTACTTCCTCAAGGGCTATAGTGACCAGTGATCAAAGAATTATTGTCTCTCTTTCAAAAGAAAGAAAAAATGACAGAGATAGAAAGAGAGAGAGAAGGAGGAGGAGGAGGAGAAGCAGGTGGAAGGAAGGATGGAAAGAAGGAAGGGAGGAAGAGAAGAAGGGAGGAAGGAGACAGAGAAGGAGGAAGAGAGTAGACAGAGAAAGAAAGAAAAGGTGTAAGAACCCCTGTTTTTTCTCCTTATTATATACTCCTAAATAGGAAGGGAATAACCAAGTTCCTAACTTGAATTCATTTCTCAGAAGCTATTAAATATATGCCAATGAAAAATATGGCTTAACTAACTCATGTACAAATTTCATCTATTCACATGTAGCCAATCTTCAGTCTCTTGTGGCCTTTAACAAAAATGTTCTGAAATGGTTACATGGAATAAAGCACCCTGCAATTTGGATTAATAGGAAGTATTAAATTATACTCGAAGCAATTGACCAAATGATCTTGGTAGATGTTAAAGTGAGAAGCATTACCATGAAAACAGTGACCACTTAATCCATCAGTGTAACAGTGTGCATTCTGAAAGATTCTGACTAACTAACTTGGGAAAAAAGTCTCTAAGGAAAAGTTTTCTTCATGGAGCTACAAGCAGGACCAAAGGGAACTGTTTACACTAATTAAATTTCCACTGAAATCCTTTTTTTTTTTTCTATTAAAATCAATAGTAAACCAGAAGCTGTGCTTAGTACTGGGGATATAAGGATAACAGCAGACATGACCCCAAAGGTCTCACATTCCATGGCCAAAATGGAGACGAATAAACAACTACAGTTCAGTAATAATCTAGGTAAGCAATAGATGTGATGGCAGCCTGAAAGAGAAACATTTGACTCATGGTAGGGAGCTCAGTGTCAACTCACATGAGAAGCCAACTCTTTAGTTAGGTCTGAAAGAATATATACGACATGGCCCAACAAATGAAGGCAAAAAGAGGATTTGTGCCACAGGGAACAGAATGTGCAATGGCATAAAGGTCTAGAAACACCTATCATAGTCAAGAACTCTGAGTAGTTGGGTAAGGCTAGAGCATAATAGGATCAGGTGGAGAAACAGAGTTAAAACTATAGATGCAGATAAGGACTGGATCATGAAGACTCTTCGATACCATCCAGGGACTTAGAACATTTTAAAGATAATGTGAATGTAATTAATATGGCCACCAGGGTATCTTTCAACTTCACATTTTGATGAAGCAAATCAGTAAGAAGGGCAGACTTAAGTAGGGCTTCCAGCCCCTCCACCATTTAAAAAGGGGGTCCAATGGTTATTTTCTGTTTAGAATATGATATTTATTTTCATCCACAAAGAGGAAACGCATTTGGCTTTGCTTGCCAAGAAAAATGTTAGGGAATATAATTATTCATTGCAAAATGGAGATCTGGCAAGGATACATGTGTGTGGGGGGAGGTACTGACTGTATTTGTTGCTCAGGAGGTAGATAGGACAAGTCAAGTGCTGAGTAATAGCTGTGGGAAGGTGGGCAGGGGAAGAACACTGGGAGGTAGTTCTGAATGGAGATAGGCAGGAAGCTCTAAATGCGGAGGGTGAACAGAGAAGAAACGTGTCTGCTTGGGCTGGGAAGCAGACAAAATGGCATGCTGCTCACCATTCGCAGGGGTTTGTACCTCCGGAGTTAGACATATACACCAACATTTGTGCATAAACCAAAAAAGATATTGAAAAAATTGATAATCATGTTAACAAAAGGAATAAGGATCAAGGACAAGAGGAATAACAGGGAGGGGAAAAGATTGTTTGGAAAAAAAAAAAAACTGGCAGTATCTGTTTCAAAATAAACTATATCCTGCCTTAACACCCACACTAAAGTGAAATAAAATTTGCCAAGAGAAATTTGCCAATTGTCAAAGCAAAAAAATTGGCAGCCCTAATTATGCTTGCTACAAATGAACAAAATGAATGTTCTCTATTCCATGAATCGTGGTCAAAGCCTGGATGACCAGTACAAAATCCTGAGTGGCATCCTTACCTTTAGGTATTCTATATTTTATTATTTATTTATAGCCTGACTTACTTTCACAACAGAACTAAGTCATATGAAAGAAACTTTACACATGAAAATGATCAAATATAAATTTAAATGAATGAGAGCCATGGAAAATAAAATTAAAATGAAAGCTGAACTGGGAATAGGAGATGAGCAAGGATGCGGAAATCATGTTGCTTTGAATGCCATCATCAATTCCCATGGCTTTGTTAAGCCACAGATTTCTCTCTGAGTTTCCTACCAGCTAAAGAGGAAAAGAAAAAATAGCTAACTCTAATAGCTGTCTTTATCTGTGAAGAACAGTATATTATCAGTTTTTCAGAAAGATATGCTTAGATTTTAGGTATCAAATTTGAGTGAAAGAGGGGATTAGTTCAAAGCATGTTATCAGGGGTCCATCTCAGGAAAAGCAAGATCATACATTAGTAAATATTTCTAAAAGCCCCTTTTCATTTCATATGCCATATAATATCTTTTTGCATTTTTTGTTTTCAATAAATTGACAAGGTCTTAGTTACAAGTGAGAATACTGTCTAAGGTATAAAGTAATTCAACTCTCCAGAATTTCTCTTCAAGTTCAGCATGTACTTCCCAGGCAAGAGAGACTGTGGAAGTAGGGAACTGGCATATCCCTTTCATCATTATAACTACACCTTGTCATGAAAACATATCAAATATTTAATTTCTTTCTCCACACCTTATCCACTAAGTAAACCTGACTCATATCTATCTCCAAAAGGCTGTCACCTGCCATTTTATAAGGATTATCTGAAAAAGTATACTTGTTAAAACCAAGATATTTTCAAGCAAAGTAGCATTTTTATTTCAATTTTGCTTCAAATTACTTTCTACAAAATATGTATGTATATACTAAGGAATTATTCTGACAATGTGCATTTTGAACAAACCAAATTCACACTGAAGTCAATGACTTCATAAAGTTATTCGAAATATATATACTCCTGCTCCTTGCTCCCAATACAGCCTAAAACCTACCTACATTTCAAGCTTTGTTAATACATAACACATGAAAAACATGTATCATCGTGCCTACACATTGTACAACAAAGTTTTCATAGTTACTCTTTCCACTACAAATGATTATGTTCTATGTTAAATTCCACCTTCATTAAGTCTAAACATGATGCCAATATGTTTTACTTTTATTTTGTTTCCAAATTATGGAGTAGAAATTTAAATTCGAGGTTATCTTAATTGTATATCTAAAAGAAAGAAATTGAAGTATTTGATCTATCAAATTTTAACTATGAAATAAATACAGTATAATCTACTAAAAGTCATGAATTATAGCATTCAAACACTCATTTGATTCTTCTTACTATGGAAGCTTTCTAAAGTCAGATAGACACACATTTAAGACCTAGAAAGTTGACACTTATATTTGAAAGCATAAATGCCAACTATAAGTTTCTGAAATCAGTTAGTTGAAAAAAAGAAGGGCTGAAAAGGCAATGAGAAGAAAGGTTACACACTTTTTAAAAAGTATCACCCTGGGGCGCCTGGGTGGCTCAGTCGGTTAAGCGTCAGACTTCGGCTCAGGTCATGATCGCGCGGTCTGTGAGTTTGAGCCCCGCGTCGGGCTCTGTGCTGACAGCTCAGAGCCTGGAGCCTGTTTCAGATTCTGTGCCTCCCTCTCTCTGACCCTCCCCTGTTCATGCTCTGTCTCTGTCTCAAAAATAAATAAACGTTAAAAAAAATTAAAAAAAAAAGTATCACCCTAAGCTGCAAGAGAGTGGTAATATGCTAAACATATACCATGGATCAAATATACAACTACAAATATTATTAATATTTAATCAATCGATAACCTGAATGAGTCATACTGTTAAAGACACAAATTAAGTAACAAACCACACTCAAATCTAAATTGAGACAATATTTTTCTTTTTTTTTTTCAATTTTTTAACGTTTATTTATTTTTGAAGGAGAGAGAGACAGAGCATGAGCAGGGGAGGGGCAGAGAAAGAGGGAGACACAGAATCAAAAGTAGGCTCCAGGCTCTGAGTTGTTAGCACAGAACCCAACCCCAATGTGGAGCTTGAACTCATAAGCCAGAGAACTCATAAACCTGAGCCGAGGTCTGATGTTTAACCGACTGAGCCACCCAGGTGCCCCAAGACAATATTTTTCACTACAAAAATAACTAAGAACCGATTCAAACACATTTTTGACACTACAGAGAGAATATTTTTTGTTTTACTGAATTCAAACATGGGGATAGAAGAACTTGGAAGTTCACAAAAAAATGAATTCACTTATAGATTGTTTTCTTAATGAATACTTCAATTACTGTAACAAAGTTTTAGAGTTAACATATATGATGGTAAAAGACTTTATAACATAATGCATAGTGACTTCTTATGTTTGAGCACCAATAATAATGTATCTGTATCTAGGTGCATGTGTGGGTGTAGACCTGTGTGTGTGTGTGTGCATATGTATCTCAAACGGATCTTTTAAAATCATCGTTCAGTCATCTTATTTTAAAGTTCTGATAGGGTGAGGGATAAATATTCTAAATTGTGAGGACGCAAATTTATTTTCTAAAATCAGAGACTTTTACCATCAAGTACTATGTCATCATACTAAATGGTCTACACAGTACTATGTAATACTCTGTCATTTTTCTTTTCTTTTCTTTAATGTATCCCCACATTTAAAGTAACATAAACTATCTAAAATCAATTATTCACATTCTAATTAGGATGAAAAGCAGTATGCTATTTTTTTTCATATCAAGTCTCGATGCAACAGATAAGACATTTGCATGTTTTTACTTTGAAGATAGGAGCTGAATTTTACTCTAGGATTTTCAGTTTGCTGATCTGTGAACATTGTTTGGGGGTAAAATGCTTTATTTCTTTCTCAAGTATCCCACTAAGTATCTGTTACAAGAACTCGATGTAATGATTCAATGTTTTCTAAATGAAATCCTTTGAAATAAAAATGTATATAAATATAATAATTTTCCTTATGTGGTCAGTTTAATGTTGTATGTTCAGATTCTACAGACATGTGATTTGAACATGACAAATGTATATAACTACTTTAAATATAGAACTGAATAATTCTATCTAGAAGACACCAATTCATATTAAGTTATATTATTATTAAAAAATAAATTTAAATTATATTAAATTCATATTATCCAAGTATACGTGTGTATGTGTGTGTGTGTGCATTATAGATATAGATACATAGATAGATAGATAGATGGATATAGATATAGATATAGATGATATATATAGATATATATCAGAAGAAATTCTTGTTACATCAGAAAGGAATTGTGGCTTTGCTCCTTTCTGTAATGAAATTACAGAATATTCTCATTTGATAATTGTGTTATGTGCTACTTTTAAAGAGCTCTATTAAAACAGGAAAATATAGATTAAAGTAGAAAGGAGGGACACTTAGATTAGAAAAGTAAGAACCAAAGTTGAAGTATCGCAGACCTTAGTAAGAGTGAGTTAAATCAGCTAATGGTTTCCCAGTCCAGATGCAGATAAACTGCATCTCAGTGAGTTGAAATAATCCAAGTCAATAATGTAGAGGTCAATTTGAGACTATTCAGGGTACTAAATTTGAAAAACAAACAACAAAAAAAAGGTATTGTCAGAGTAGAAATGTGTTTTAAGAAAAAAAATTAATGACTATCTTACGGATCTGTGAGTTTCATATTTATGTTGATGAAAAAAATCAATAAATTTTAGGTCAACCTGAAACCAACTAGGGTGTGTGTATTGCTCGATATAAAAAAAAAAATGACGTATAACCACAGTTTTTAGCTTCATGCTTCACAACTCATTAATAAAGAAGGCAAATATACACTCTTATACACTAGGAAACTCTTACTTAAGTGCTCAGGGGACTAAGGTCCAGAAGGTAGTGACCTATTTTAATTTAGGAAGAAAGACTAAGTGTCATGTAATGTGAAGGCAGTGACTTTTTTCAAAAACCTTCCTATGACAGAGAAGGAATGAACATCAATTTTTCACACACTGCCTAGCTCATGTGAGAAACTACTGAAACCTTGAAAAAGCCATTCAAATTCCATAGTAAAATGTAAAAGAAGAAAAAATAAATCAGTTGTAGGAAGCCCATATACAGACTAACAGATATTTTTAAATCATGCAAATGTAATTTAAGCACACTCAAATGTGTTAATTTTGAAGAGAACAATCCCATGAGTCAAAGTGTAGCACCTAGATAAAAGTAAATGAATTAGTATTTTAGTAAAAATGAGCCCAGCAGCGAATACGAACAGTGTCCTGTGTGTGTGAGCACCTGGTCAGCTAGCAGAGCCATGTGGATTATGGGATGTCTTGTCACGTCCACACTCATGTGTCCAGTCCCTGGGGCATCAATCAGACTTCTGGGAGATAAATGACCAATAGTGGAGGAGGGAGGACACCTTCTGACCATGTGACAGAAATTTCCTCTGCAAGCCCCTTAGATTTTGGAAGATTAACACCATATTCTAAAGCAACTTCAATAGAACTGAACACTAGGAACCAGGAAATAATTCTTCCTTTATCCTGTGAACTACTAAGGCATACATATACTATAACACACTACCCAGTTCAGATCTCCATAATCAAAGAGAGGGTTTTGGAACACAGCCACAAAGATTATTGAAGCATTGGAAAATAATAAAAGGTGGAAAATTCTAGGTTTTCAAGATGAAATGAGTTTAAAGAAAAATTTGATATATTTAAGTTTGCTATAAGGAAGATTCTGACACTGTGGGTTGTTAAACATTGAGGTGGTTTGCTGAGACTGCAGAAACTCCAATCCTGAGAATCTTTAAAAATAGAAAGGATTCCGACCAGCTGCTCAGAAGGATTGAATGTGGGCTTTATTCAACTAAAACTCTCCAAGACCACTCTAACCCTAAGAGTTTATTTGAAAGTGCCAATATAAACAGTATATTCCATCTAATGCTTTTGATTCAGTACTGCGTAACTGAGGAAGTCGGAGGGATTACAATAACCCCACACTTCCAGTGCATAAAAACATGTGAGGCAATAGTTTGTCATAATTAGGACTTAGTGATACCTCTGGGCACTTGGACTTTCTGATTTTAAATTTCTCATGCAAATCACATATGGTGCTTAATCAAAAGTTTTAAAGATATATTGCAGTTTTGAATAACTCATGCTAATGAAGCATGAAACCATGATGAAAAGTACAAAAAGTAAATAAATAAAGATCAGGCAAGTTAAGTTTTCACTCGTTATATCAGACAGACTTAAAATACTGGTTTTTGTATTAAACTAGAAACTTGATCTTAGTCACATAAATAATCCAAAATTTTAATATTTCATGACATTTTTTGAAACACATCTGAAGCTGTAAAACAGTTGTCTATAATACGTACCAATTAGTAAATTAATAAGACTCTCAGAAGTCATAGAGTCTGGTCAAAATTATTTCTTAAAAAAACATGAATAAATCAAACAGTAAACTAAATTGAATAGTATACTAAGTTGAGCGATCAGTCAAATGGCATATAAATACATTTGTACCTAATACCACAAAGTATCCACTTCATCTTTCCACAAAGGACTCTTGGGCTTTCCTTAAAGAATGTATACAGTCAAGCATTAGATTTAAGCAAATTTTAACATCTAAACCCTTTCCGTTTGCCAGTGCTCTGATGCGAAATCTTTAAAGAGTTTATTTTCTTGTAAAGTAACAGCAGCATTATTTAAGTAATCCCAACTAATGACTTCACCAAGCACGGTTATAAAGTGCCACTCAAACTTTCTACACTGCCCAAATCAGCAGATTCATAACTTGACAGAGCACGCTAGAGCTACCTTTACAGCCCTGCAGTTAACTGCATTCAGTAAATATTTGCATCCACAGCACTATAGATGTTAATAACTGTGATGAACATATATACACATGTAAACACACACCCCTCCCTGTGTAACAGTCTACCAATAAACTGTAAAAAACAGACACAATATACTTATGGGTATATCCGCCAACCACTGATTGTACCAGGACGATATCTCTTTTTGTTTATCTTGATTTTCAACGTGTGTGTGTCTGTGTGTGTGTGTGCGCGCGTGTGAGCAGGTTACCGGAGAGGGAGATCCATTCTTGCAGAGGGGCCCTCGGAAGACTCCTTTAATGCCCCGGTAGTGCCCATTGCTGAGATGTCTCGAACTGATGACCAGGTAACAAGCCATGTGGGTCCAAGCAGGAGGCGCAGCGTCTCAACTCCGCACCAGACGCCCAGCCGTGGAAATGCGGGCTGGTTTCTCAGCAGCAACAGTGACTGCCACCTCTCGAGAAGAAGCGGCCAGCGGCAAGCAGGGGACGCGGCGGCCGCGCGTCCCGGCTCCTCGCCCAGCGCGGGGCTCCTGCTGCCGGCAGCGGCTGCTCTGACGGCGGCGGCGGCAGCGGCAGCCACACAGCGCTTAGGGGACCCGGCGAGCCAGTCCACATGCTGCTCTGACGAGGCGGCTGCTCAACCGCGGGCCGGCGATATAATTTTTTTTTTTTTTTAAGGACAACTTCCTGGGTCCGCCAGGGAATCAGGAACTCCCCCGCCCCCTTTCCTCCCGCCCCCCACTTTCGCACCCAGTGCACGCCTCGAGATGCTCCGGCGCGGGTCCCGGTCGCCTGGCCGGGGTGGGGAGGGTGGGGGGAGGCGTCCGCGGGCTGGGCTGCGGGCAGGGGGCTGCGACGCCGGGCGGCGGCAACAGCAGTCGGCGCGGGAGAGCCGCGGGCAGCCCCCAGGAGCGCCAAGCCGCTGCCCCCGCTGCAGTGGCGGGGGCGGGGTCGCAGGAGGCAGCACGCGGGCTGGGGCGAGGCCCGGGACGTGGGGACGCGGCGACCCCGCGCTGGAGCAGTCAGCGCCCCCGCTCAGAGCCGTCGGCTGGGGGCGAAGGGCGCGCCGGGCGGCCGCGCGGGGAGGTGACAGCTGCCGCGGTGGCGCCCCCGAGGCCCCGGCGGCTGCGGGACGCGCCGCGCCCGCTTCCTGCCTTCAGCCGCCCCAGCCCCCTGGTCGCTCCGCGCGGTCTCCGGTCCAACTTTGCACCGGGTTTGCGGGCCCCAGCCCGGGGCGCCTGGGGAGAGCCGCGGCGGAGGAGAGGAGCAGGAGGAGAGCGTTTCCTTCACTCTTGGGCTGCCTGCTCGCCTTCAGCGTTTTTCCGCGCTCCGGCTGCCGGCGGCGTTGGCGGAATCAACAGCTCCCCAGCCGGCTGGCTGTTTGGAGGAGCCGTGCAGCCCCAAATAAGGCATATTGATTAGATGCGCGATGGAGGGTGATGGATGCAGGAGGAAATAAGTTTTAGATAGAAAACTTATGTAAGGAATAGAAACGAAACGTGCACTCGCGTGTGTGTGTGTGTGTGTGTGTGTGTGTGTGTGTGTCTCCAGAGTTATAAACACTTACAAGTCTTTCTGTATCTTTAAGGAGGCAGATACTTTGGACCTGTCCAGGACGTTTGCGTGTCCACAGCCCTCAACGATCGCCCCTCAGCGGTGTTTCTTAATGAACGTTAAATCATTTGCTGTAAATGAAGCCACCAGGGAGCGAGGTGCACGGAGAATAAATGACCTGTGCAGATACGTGTTCTGAAATGAGAAGGAAGCCTTGCCGGAGTCAGGAGGAGGTGTGCCCTTTCCACCCCGCGCTGACCTAGTGCGGTTCTCTCTCGCCCCACTCGCCCAGGTCTGTGCTGGGGAGAAGATAAAGGGGTGGGGGGGGGGGCTCCTTTCTTTTTTGCCTTAGCACTGTAATTAGTGCAAGGTTAAGGCTAATGCTCCAAGTCACCTCCCCAGTTTTTTCCCTCTTCCGTCTCGCACAGTGCTCCACTAGCATCCTGGTTGACCCTGAGGACCTTTCACAAATGACAGAAACAGGTCAAAGAAAATAGGTAATTCAGTTTTTCCTATTGAGGCAACTCATAAAACTCTGAAGCAAACATATATTCCAATTAATATACTTTTTATAAAGTATAAAGTCAAGTCAATAAAGATGACTTTTTGTTCACATTATTACAATAGTTTATATCCTTAATATTTTATTAAACACATAGATGTATTTCTCATTTTAAATGTTTCAGATAGTCTTTATAAAGGCGCTTATATAAGGCAAAATGCCGATTCTTTGCGAACTTCGAGTTGAAAACTACTGAAACTGACATAGTGTAATATAAATCTTGTAGGAATTGTTTATTTTATAACTATCTTGTTGGTAAGAATGTCTGAAATAAAAAATAATACAGCAGTGACAATAGATACAACATAACCACATTTTCCTTTCTATTAAGACTGATGTGCTTAACAATGTGGTGTTTATTGAACTTAGAGCTGTGAAATGTTTCCTGAAGCTGACAGTAAGTAATATTAGTCATAGATAGACGGTAGGTACATTCTATACCAAGAAAACAATGTATTTGCAAATAGCAAAATTTCAAAATCAGGCAAAATCTTTGCCAAAAAAATGAATGAAGTGAAATTTTAAAAGGAGATAGTGCAGCTCAGTCTATAACTATTATTTCACTCTTCATAAATGTAATAAGCATTGAGGACATAAGTGTAAGCATCCTGGAATGGACTAGAAAAATGAATGATGTCACATGCTGTGAATAACAACTCCAAAGATACTATCCCTTTTTAATTAGGCAAATTTAATTTCTAGTAATGTTTAATCACTAAGAATCAGGTATACTCTCCTAAAATGAAAGAACTGACAAGTAATCAAAAAGTATAACTATTTGGCAATGAGAAAGAATGAAATATGGCCTTTTGTAGCAACGTGGATGGAACTGGAGAGTGTTAGGCTAAGTGAAATAAGTCATACAGAGAAAGATACCCTAAGTTTTCACTCTTACCTGGATCCTGAGAAACTTAACAGAAGACCATGGGGGAGGGGAAGGGGGAAAAAAAGTTACAGAGAGGGAAGGAGGCAAACCATAAGAGACTGTTAAAAACTGAGAATAAACTGAGGGTTGATGGGAGGTGGGAGGGAGGGGAAAGTGGGTGATGGGCATTAAGGAGGGCACCTTTTGGGATGAGCACTGGGTGTTCTATGGAAACCAATTTGATAATAAATTTCATATTAAAAAAAGTATACAATTCACATATACCATCTTATTGTATGATTTTTTATTCAAAGTATTTGTTAGCTATCCTGATATTCTAGTTCATTTGACTGTTCTCCCATGTGCATTTGAGTTTTCCCATAGGAAACAAAGTAATCCCTTTTTATAGTAGTATTTCAAAGACTGTAGTATGATGGGGGGTGGGAGGGAGGAGAGGGTGGGTGATGGGTATTGAGGAGGGCACCTTTTGGGATGAGCACTGGGTGTTGTATGGAAACCAATTTGACAATAAATTTCATATATAAATTAAAAAAAGACTGTAGTAATTTCCCTAAATTTCTTTAAAATTATTTAATTTTTGCAGTCTTTCTTCTTTAAAATGAATGATACCCGGGCACCCGGGTGGCCCAGTCTGTTAAGCATCCAACTTCGGCTCAAGTCATGATCTCTTGGGTTTGAGCCCTGCATCAAGCTCTGTGCTGATGGCTGAGAGCCTGGAGCCTGCTTCATATTCTGTGTCTCCCTGTCTCTCTGCCCTCCCCTGCTCACACTCTCTCTCTCAAAAATAAATAAAAATTTAAAAAATAATAATAAAATGAATGATACCAGTTCTGTTGTTTGCCATATTTTAAGTCAATTATGGTTGTTCTGTTCTTTGCTTTCCAATTTTGTCATCCATCTTAAAATGTCAAGGCAAAAATTGACACATTTGTTATTCTCAGCCAATTTTAAGAATAGTTTTTAAAATAAACAACAGGGGCGCCTGGGTGGCGCAGTCGGTTAAGCGTCAGACTTCAGCCAGGTCACGATCTCACGGTCCGTGAGTTCGAGCCCCGCGTCAGGCTCTGGGCTGATGGCTCGGAGCCTGGAGCCTGTTTCCCATGCTGTGTCTCCCTCTCTCTCTGCCCCTCCCTCGTTCATGCTCTGTTTCTCTCTGTCCCAAAAATAAAAAAAAAAAAACGTTGAAAAAAAATTAAAAAAAATAAAATAAAATAAATAAACAAATAAAATAAACAACAATCACAAAAACAATTGCCTTCTATTCCTTGCCAGGTTGTGATTGATATCTATCTGTGTGATGCCATCATATTCAACAACTCCCCATCATTGCTGGCCTATTTTAGATGTGGTTTGCCCAATCTAATTAATAGAAACCTAAGTGATTTTATTCACAGGGGTGCTACGGACACAAAGTTGCTCAGTTGTATTCTCTCTTTGCTAAACGAGGCACTTTCTAACTTCAGTAATTAAAAATGTTCAGAGGAAGTGAAAGGAAAGGAAAACACTTTAAAATAAGCCTATGGTAAAGGAATTTTAGATACAGGTCAAATTCTATTACAACAAACATTATGTGCAGTCTTGTAAGGCCCATTTATAGTAAAGTAATATTGATCTGATGAGTTTTCATTTCATGGAAGGAGATGTGAAGAACAAACTGCATGGATTTCAGCCTATGATCAATTTGACATTTCCATGTATTTCCAGATTCATGGCTGTATCACAGATGGTTGACAGAATGAGAATCCCTTCCTTCCATTACCTTTATCAAACACATCTCAAATTGATCTCCTTATTTTCGTATCTGCTGTCCAACCTTAGTCCAGATCCTCATCACCTCTTGCTTGGACTATTGCAGCAACCTCCTAACCAATCTCCCTGCTTCCATGTTGCTTTCATACACAGTAGATTCTCTGCACCCAACAACCACAGCGATATTTTTAAAACACAAATCATTTCCTATCTTATTGCTTTTTATTGCTGGAATAATGGAATATTTTTTTTTAATTTTTTTCAACGTTTATTTATTTTTGGGACAGAGAGAGGCAGAGCATGAACGGGGGAGGGACAGAGAGAGAGGGAGACACAGAATCGGAAACAGGCTCCAGGCTCTGAGCCATCAGCCCAGAGCCCGACGCGGGGCTCGAACTCACGGATCGCGAGATCGTGACCTGGCTGAAGTCGGACGCTTAACCGACTGCGCCACCCAGGCGCCCCTGGAATAATGGAATATTTTAACAGTATTCCAGTATGAATTGAATGGTACCTCTCCCCCCAAATACTAAAGTCCTGATGCCCTGTGAATGTGACCTTATGTGGAAATCGGGTCTTGGGAGATGATCAGGTTAACATGAGATCATCAGGGTGGGCCCCACTACAATATTACTGTGCTCTTATTAAAAAGGGGAAATGTGGACACAGAGAAAGAGGCACAGGGAGATTGCCATGTGAAGACTGGAATTATGCCTCCACAAGCCAAAGAATGCAAAAGATCACCAGCACACCACCAGCAAGGACAGACACATGGAGCAGATTCTCCCTCCCAGCCCTCCGAGGTAACCAATCAGGCCAACATCTTGATTTCAAACTTCCAGGCTTCGGGACTGCGGGACAATTCCTGTTAAAGCAACCCAGCTTGTTGTACTTTGTTCTAGCAGTTTGAGGAGACTAATACACCTTGTACAGATGTGCCACAGTCTGTTTATCCATCACCTATTGAAGGACGTCTTGGTTGCTTCCAGGTTTAGGCAATTATGAATCAAGCTGCCATAAACATTCATGTGCGGGTTTCTGTGTGGAAATAGCTTCACAGCTCTTTCGAATAAACACCAAGGGCTGCAACTGCTGGATCTTATGTTCCATTTTGGGAGAAACTGCCCAACCGTCTTCCAGGGTGACTGCACCATCTAGCACTGCCACCAACAACAGATGACAGGTTGTGGTACTCCACGTCCTTACCGGCATTCGGTATTGTCAATCGTTTTGTGTTTTAGCCACTCTGACAGGTATGTGGTAGTATTTCACGATTGTTTTAATTTGCAATTCTCTAATGACATACGATGTCGAGCATCTTTTCCCTTATGCTTATTTGCCATCTGTATATCTTCTTTGGTTAGGAGTCTATTTATATCATCTCCCCATTTTTTTTTAATCAGGTTGCTTTTTTCTCATTGTCAAGTTCTAAGAATTCTTTGTATATTTTGGATACTTCTCCTTTATCAGATATATGTTTACAAATGTTTTCTCCCAGTGTGTGGCTTTTTGGGGTGCCTGGGTGGCTCAGTCGGTTGAGTGTCGGATTCTTGATTTCGGTTCAGGTCATGATATCACAGTTCGTGTTCAAGCCTGACGTCGGGCTCAGTGCTGACAGTGAGGAGTCTGCTCGGGATTCTCTCACTCTCCCCACCTCTCTCTGCCCCTCCCCTACTCAGCACACTCTCTCTCAAAATAAATACTTAAAAAATATGTGGCTTTTCTTGTCATTTTTTAACAGTATCTTTGCAGAATGTTATTAATTTTAATATCATCCAATTTATTTTTTTCTTTCATGGATTGTGCTTTCAGTGTTGTACCTAAAAGTCACCACCAAACCTAAAGTCAACTGGATTTTCTTCTATGTCATTTTCCAGGAGTCTTATGGTTTTGGCACTTTACGTCATGGTCCATGATACATCTTAAGTGAATTTTTTGTGAAAGGGGTTTCTGTCGTATTTCTGGTTTGCATGTCGATGTCCAGTTGTTCCTGTACCAGTTGTTGAAAAGAATTGAATTGTCTTTGCTTCTTTGTCAAAAATGAGTTGACCGTATTTGCGCGGGTCTATGTCTGTATTTTCTAGCCTGTTCTGTTGATCTCTTTGTCTACCCTTTCACCAATACCACAGTTTTGATTACTATAAGAATCTAATTTTGACACTTTAAACTTGTAGATGTTTTCAAATTTTTATTGTGTATCTAGGTATCAATTAGTTCTCATTCTTGAATGAAACTCTGAAAGCAGGGAACTCCTCTATTTTGTCCCCTCTCTGGTTCTAACACCTAGACGAGTACCTTGCCAATGCAGAAGCTCTTAAGTGATATTTGGGAAGGGAATGAATACGTGTTTTACTTTTTAACCTCCTGATAACTACAGTTAAGGTTTTTTCCATATGAGTATACATGTATATGTACATACACACACACATACACACACAAGAGAAATTCTGAAATTTGGGTTGCAATATTTTAGGTTTCTTAGGTCTGCATTCTAAGACACATTTTGTCAAATTCCACTAATTCCACTACTTAAACTGAAATAATTCCACTATTATTAAACACCTTTTGAACTCTTAGCTTCTCCCAAATTCTGTGCATTGTATTCTGATTCTTGAAAAAGAAACTATTGTAGAAAGTATGTACTTAATTGCACTAAAGTATTTATTATTTGGTGGCCAGAGATTTGACATTATTAAGTATGTGATCCCCAAAAGACATGTGTTAGCCCTCATACTGATTAAGTCTGTTAATCCAAAAGAGGTCTGGTTAGCAGAACTCAGACTTTAAAAAAGGAGACTATCTCAGAGCAGGGTCCCATACTGGGTGCCTATTGGACTAGGCTGGTAACGTGAACCCATGAATTGTGTTGGTATAGAAAACAGAGAGCATGGTGGGCATCTCATGTGGGCAGCTCCTATAGAGTCTTAAGTATATGAGATCTCAAGCAGGATGTTTCAGAAGTCTTACAGTATTTTAAAAGATATCTGAAATCCAGATATTTATATAAAATCTCCTAGTATTTAAATATTGGTAACTAAAAGAACATATTTGTTCAATACTATGAGAATTCTAAACCAAAGCACCATATTATGAATGAAAGACAAATTTCACTGGGAGAAGATATAGACAATATAGAGATACAATAAAGAAGTCCCATCTACAATACATAAAGAACTCATATAAATCAGTAGTAAAGAATTAAAAAGTAAGACAAGGACTTTAGAGACATTTCACCAAGGAAGGTATTGATACAGCCAAAAAACAGAAGAAAATATGTTTAATATAATTACTCATCAGAGAAATGGAAATTAAAACAGCAATTACATATCACTATACAACCCCAAGAATGACTAAAGATTAACAAACCTAAAGCATAAAATGGTGGCAAGAGTCTGGAACTCTCTCACATTGCTGATGGGAGTTTAAATTGGAGAAACCTATTTGGGAAACTATTTGGCAATATTTGCTAAAGCTAAACTTATTCTATGACCCAGCAATCTTATTCCTAGGTAAACACCAAAGGGAAATGAGAACTTAGGTTTACCGAAGACACATACAAGAGTATTTACAGATGCTTTGTATCTAATAGCCAAAAAATATAACAATGCAATCTCTTCATCACCAAGAGAGCAGATAAATAAAATGAAACATATTCATTAAAAGGAATATTATACTGCATATAAAAGGAAAGGTGGCCGTTGTGTAAAATAACACTGATTAATATTACAGGCATAAAAAATGAGCAAATGAATTGAGAGCTGAGTGACTAGAAATTGCATGATTCCATTTATATAAAATTCAAGAACAGGGAGAACCAATCTCTGATGGAAGTTAGGTAGTGGCTATTTCTTGGTGGGGTGCACTGACTGTGAATGGATACAAGAGACCCTTCTTGAGAGTCTTGCCAATGCTGTTTTGATCTGGGTAGTGGTCATGTGTGTGCGTGAATGTGCATGTAAAAATTCTTTGAGTTGTATACTGAAGATTCAATGAGATACTAGCACACATCCACCCAAATGGCTAAGATTAAAGAGACTCACAGTACTAAGAACTGGCAAGGATAAGGAATAAGTGTAACTTTAACATATTATATACTTAATACAACAACTCTAGAAATACTGTTGGCAACATCTAGAGTTGAGTGTTCGTATAACCTGTGATCTAGCAATTCCATGGCACATATACATGTGTTATCACACCAAAATACACATTCAAGGATGTCCACTGAAGAATTATTCATACTAGTCCCCAGATGGAAACAACCCACATCTTCATCAACAGTGGAATAGATAAAAACTGTTTGTACGTTCATACAGTGGAACAGAACATAGCAGTAAAAACAAGCAAACTGCTCCACAAAAGAATTGAATGTATCCCATGGAGATCTGGCTGAACAAAAGAAATCAGATGCAAAGAAGTATAGAATGTATGATGCTATTTATATAAATTCAAAAACTGGCAAAAACTCATCTATGATGTTGTAAGTCAGGTTAGTGGTTACCTTTGGGGGTTAATAAGGGAAGGGGAACAAAGGTCGATCCTGGGGGGCAAATAATATTCATCATATGATTTGCTTATTCACTCAATGTATGTTACAATCAATTTTTAAAGTATATTTAAAAAAATTAAATCCCTCATATTATAGATGAAGACAATAAGGCCTAGGGAAGCTTAAAAATATTAAAGTGAAGCAAATTGGAAACACAGCTAGTCCCCTACCAGCTGGCTCTCTACTGGGTTTTTTGTTTGGTTGGTTTCTTGGGCTTTTCTTTCCTGCGACCAATCTAAGTTAGTTAGTTAATTTATTTACGCCAATCTTCTTCCACAAGCAAAGGAATGGAAGATCAGTACACTGGTCATCATTTGATACAAGTAAAGAAGGTGAGCTTGATGTCCCATGCACTTTTCTCATCCATGTCCAGAGTAACAATCCAAACCAGTGCTGTGGTCTCAGGGCCTCGGAAGTGATCCCAGGTTCTCTTTATTCACTTTCATCACCAATGGGCAGTGGATTCACATGAGGGTTATGAACAGAATATGGTTACCATCTCCCCAGGAAAGGGGCTGGACCTGATGTGAAAATGGAGGCAAGTGATGAACCTGGATGTCTGGTGCTCTTCAGGGAAGCATTCATCATGCTCAGTCCCAGCCCAAGAAGCATGATGAGGTAGGTAAGGTCTTTCCTTCTTGCTGTGGGTACCACTCAACACAGGCTGCCTCAGCTGTAGCCAGACCTCGCTAGCAGCATAGAAACCCAGGACCCAGGTGCTGTCACCGTGCTGACCCAGACCACCGCAGAGCCAGAAAGGGAAGCAGGTCTGCATTTTCTGATTTCATCATGCATATACATAAAAGAGACTACAGATAGGTAATTCTGATTTTCACTAAAACAAATTATCATGGTAGCATGACTATGAAAAGTGATACAATTTTTAAAATAAATTCCTCAAACTTAACACTTTTTGAGAAAGTCTTCAAAAGCTACAAATTGTAATATTTTTCTTTTCCAGACATTTCTTCTACTTATTCTTTCATTCTAAATTGTCTTATTGATTTGCTAATTGCATCTCTTCTCTCATTTTTTTCACTTTTTCACTTTTACGGGTCTGTTCCATTTTACCCTAATATTTAGCTTAATAGAGGTTTAAAGTTTTGAAATAAGAAAAAGCAATGTTTTTCAACCAGTTAGTGTCTAACTCCGCTTATGTCTCCAAACAGAACTAGTCGTTCTTTGTGTTTACCTCTAATCAGCACCTGATACAAACTCCAGCCACAACTCCGGGGAACTGGCCAAACCTTGGCCAGGCCAAGCTCACCGAAAGGCTCAAATGAGAATTTTGAAGCTTACTACATGCCTGACCAAACCGCGCCAATTACACGGACTTTTTTTTAACCAATCTCTCTTTTCCTAGGTCTTAACTGTTAGTGAAATTTTCTATGAAGGGTAACTGTTTCAAACTAGTTTCTTTCAGGCATAATTTACCTGCACCTGCATAGGAAGTCACAGTAAAAGATGAAGAGCCTTAGCATTTTCACAACTGTAAATCTAAAAGTAAATACAAACTTTCATATGCCAAGTTCTATCTGAGCTTAAAGGATACCAAAAAAAGAGAGAAAGAGAAGAAGTAGGGGAAGAAGGAGAGGATGTGGGGAGAGAAAGAGCATTTTTTTAGCATCATCTTTAAAATCCTTAGGAGAGTGACGTTCCCCCCTAAAATGAACCCAACAGGGTTAAAAAGTGGATAGAAGAGGATTAAAGGGTCCTGCAGTCCCTAAGGCAGAAAGTGTACTGTTTTTAGTACTGCCTCATAGCAGATCAAATAACATAGACAGGGATGATTATTTAATCAAAGTCAAGGAAACAAATTAGGGTATGAGTCCCTCAGACTTAGATTTAATAACTAATTTTGCAAAACGACACCAGTAAGTCAGAGAGCTACATTTATACTGTGAAACATGAGAATACAGGGCAAATGATAAGAAATCAAACAGACCCCATAGATTTATTTAAAAAGTATTTCCAAGGATAACCTGGAGGGAAGATGGTGGCGTAGGAGGACGCTGGGCCACCGCGCGTCCTGCTGATCACTTAGATTCCACCTACACCTGCCTAAATAACCCAGAAAACCGCCAGAGGATTAGCAGAATGGAGTCGCCGGAGCCAAGCGCAGACGAGAGGCCCACGGAAGAGGGTAGGAAGGGCGGCGAGGCGGTGCTCGCTCCACGGACTGTCGGGAGGGAGCCGGGGCGGAGGGGCGGCTCGCCGGCCAAGCAGAGCCCCCGAGTCTGGCTTGCAAAAAGCGGAGGGGCCTGACGGACTGTGTTCCGACAGCAAGCGCGACTTAGCGTCTGGGAGGTCATAAGTTAAGAGCTCTGCTCAGAAAGCAGGAAGGCTGGAGGACAAAGGGAAGGAGAGCTGCTGAGCCCCCTGACGACAGAGCTCAGTTTGGTGGGGAACAAAGGTGCTCGCCAGCGCCATCTCCCCCGCCCATCCCCCAGCCAAAATCCCAAAGAGAACCAGTTTCTGCCAGGGAACTTGCTCACTCCGCACAAAAACACCCAACTCTGCGCTTCTGTGGAGCCAAACCTCCGGCAGCGGATCTGACTCCCTCCTGCTGCCACAGGGTCCCTCCTGAAGTGGATCACCTAAGGAGAAGCGAGCTAAGCCTGCCCCTCCTGCCCCTGTGCACCTTGCCTACCCACCCCAGCTAAGATGCCAGATCCCCAGCATCACAAGCCTGGCAGTGTGCAAGTAGCCCAGATGGCGACGCCACCCCACAGTGAATCCCGCCCCTAGGAGAGGGGAAGAGAAGGCACACACCAGTCTGACTGTGGCCCCAGCTGTGGGCTGGGGACAGAAATCAGGTCTGACTGCGGCTCCGCCTACCAACTCCAGTTATACACCACAGCACAGGGGAAGTGCCCTGCAGGTCCTCACCATACCAGGGACTATCCAAAATGACCAAGCAGAAGAATTCCCCTCAGAAGAATCTCCAGGAAATAACAACAGCTAATGAGCTGATCAAAAAGGATTTAAATAATATAACAGAAAGTGAATTAGAATAATAGTCATAAAATTAATCGCTGGGCTTGAAAACAGTATAGCTGACAGCAGAGAATCTCTTGCTACAGAGATCAAGGAACTAAGGAACAGTCAAAAGGAGCTGAAAAACGCTTTAAACGAAATGCATAACAAAATGGAAACCACCACGGCTCGGACTGAAGAGGCAGAGGAGAGAATAGGTGAACTAGAAGATAAAGTTATGGAAAAAGAGGAAGCTGAGAAAAAGAGAGAGAAAAAAATCCAGGTGTATGAGGGGAAAATTAGAGAACTAAGTGATACACTAAAAAGAAATAATATACGCATAATTAGTATCCCAGAGGAGGAAGAGAGAGGGAAAGGTGCTGAAAGGGTACTTGAAGAAATCATACCTGAGAACTTCCCTGAAGTGGGGAAGGAAAAAGGCATTGAAATCCAAGAGGCACAGAGAACTCCCTTCAGACGTAACTTGAATCGGTCTTCTGCACGACATATCATACTGAAACTGGCAATTTACAAGGATAAAGAGAAAATTCTGAAAGCAGCAAGGGGTAAACGTGCCCTCACACATAAAGGGAGACCTATAAGACTCGTGACTGATCTCTCTTTTGAAACTGGGCAGGCCAGAAAGAATCGGCACGAGATTTTCAGTGTGCTAGACAGAAAAAATATGCAGCCGAGAATCCTTTATCCAGCAAGTCTGTCATTTAGAATAGAAGGAGAGATAAAGGTCTTCCCAAACAAACAAAAACTGAAGGAATTTGTCACCACTAAACCAGCCCTACAAGAGATCCTAAGGGGGACCCTGTGAGACAAAGTACCAGAGACATCACTACAAGCATAAAACATACAGACATCACAATGACTCTAAACCCATATCTTTCTATAATAACACTGAATGTAAATGGATTAAATGCGCCAACCAAAAGACATAGGGTATCAGAATGGATAAAAAAACAAGACCCATCTATTTGCTGTCTACAAGAGACTCATTTTAGACCTGAGGACACCTTTAGATTGAGAGTGAGGGGATGGAGAACTATTTATCATGCTACTGGAAGCCAAAAGAAAGCTGGAGTAGCCATACTTATATCAGACAAACTAGACTTTCAATTAAAGGCACGGCTGTAACAAGAGATGAAGAAGGACATTATATAATAGTGACAGGGTCTATCCATCAGGAAGAGCTAACAATTATAAATGTCTATGTGCCGAATACCGGAGCCCCCAAATATATAAAACAATTACTCATAAACATAAGCAACCTTATTGATAAGAATGTGGTAATTGCAAGGGACTTTAACACCCCACTTACAGAAATGGATAGATCATCTAGACACACGGACAATAAAGAAACAAGGGCCCTGAATGAGACATTGGATCAGATGGACTTGACAGATATATTTAGAACTCTGCATCCCAAAGCAACAGAATATACTTTCTTCTCGAGTGCACATGGAACATTCTCCAAGATAGATCATATACTGGGTCACAAAACAGCCCTTCATAAGTTTACAAGAATTGAAATCATACCATGCATACTTTCAGACCACAATGCTATGAAGCTTGAGATCAACCACAGAAAAAAGTCTGGAAAACCTCCAAAAGCATGGAGGTTAAAGAACACCCTACTAACGAATGAGTGGGTCAACCAGGCAATTAGAGAAGAAATTAAAAAATATATGGAAACAAACAAAAATGAAAATACAACAATCCAAACGCTTTGGGACGCAGCAAAGGCAGTCCTGAGAGGAAAATACATTGCAATCCAGGCCTATCTCAAGAAACAAGAAAAATCCCAAATACAAAATCTAACAGCACACCTAAAGGAACTAGAAGCAGAACAGCAAAGGCAGCCTAAACCCAGCAGAAGAAGAGAAATAATAAAGATCAGAGAGGAAGTAAACAATATAGAATCTAAAAAAACTGTAGAGCAGATCAACGAAACCAAGAGTTGGTTTTTTGAGAAAATAAACAAAATTGACAAACCTCTAGCCAGGCTTCTCAAAAAGAAAAGGGAGATGACCCAAATAGATAAAATCACGAATGAAAATGGAATGATTACAACCAATCCCTCAGAGATACAAGCAATTATCAGGGAATACTATGAAAAATTATATGCCAACAAATTGGACAACCTGGAAGAAATGGACAAATTCCTGAACACCCACACTCTTCCAAAACTCAATCAGGAGGAAATAGAAAGCTTGAACAGACCCATCACCAGCGAAGAAATTGAATCGGTTATCAAAAATCTCCCAACAAATAAGAGTCCAGGACCAGATGGCTTCCCAGGGGAGTTCTACCAGACGTTTAAAGCAGAGATAATACCTATCCTTCTCAAGCTATTCCAAGAAATAGAAAGGGAAGGAAAACTTCCAGACTCATTCTATGAAGCCAGTATTACTTTGATTCCTAAACCAGACAGAGACCCAGTAAAAAAAGAGAACTACAGGCCAATATCCCTGATGAATATGGATGCCAAAATTCTCAATAAGATACTAGCAAATCGAATTCAACGGCATATAAAAAGAATTGTTCACCATGATCAAGTGGGATTCATTCCTGGGATGCAGGGCTGGTTCAACATTCGCAAATCAATCAACGTGATACATCACATTAACAAAAAAAAAGAGAAAAACCATATGATCCTGTCAATCGATGCAGAAAAGGCCTTTGACAAAATCCAGCACCCTTTCTTAATAAAAACCCTTGAGAAAGTCGGGATAGAAGGAACATACTTAAAGATCATAAAAGTCATTTATGAAAATCCCACAGCTAACATCATCCTCAATGGGGAAAAACTGAGAGCTTTTTCCCTGAGATCAGGAACACGACAGGGATGCCCACTCTCACCGCTGTTGTTTAACATAGTGCTGGAAGTTCTAGCATCAGCAATCAGACAACAAAAGGAAATCAAAGGCATCAAAATTGGCAAAGATGAAGTCAAGCTTTCGCTTTTTGCAGATGACATGATATTATACATGGAAAATCCGACAGACTCCACCAAAAGTCTGCTAGAACTGATACATGAATTCAGCAAAGTTGCAGGATACAAAATCAATGTACAGAAATCAGTTGCATTCTTAGACACTAACAATGAAGCAACAGAAAGACAAATAAAGAAACTGATCCCATTCACAGTTGCACCAAGAAGCATAAAATACCTAGGAATAAATCTAACCAAAGATGTAAAGGATCTGTATGCTGAAAACTATAGAAAGCTTATGAAGGTAATTGAAGAAGATTTAAAGAAATGGAAAGACATTCCCTGCTCATGGATTGGAAGAATAAATATTGTCAAAATGTCAATACTACCCAAAGCTATCTACACATTCAATGCAATCCCAATCAAAATTGCACCAGCATTCTTCTCGAAACTAGAACAAGCAATCCTAAAATTCATATGGAACCACAAAAGGCCCCGAATAGCCAAAGTAATTTTGAAGAAGAAGACCAAAGCAGGAGGCATCACAATCCCAGACTTTAGCCTCTACTACAAAGCTGTCATCATCAAGACAGCATGTTATTGGCACAAAAACAGACACATAGACCAATGGAATAGAATAGGAACCCCAGAACTAGACCCACAAACGTATGGCCAACTCATCTTTGACAAAGCAGGAAAGAACATCCAATGGAAAAAAGACAGTCTCTTTAACAAATGGTGCTGGGAGAACTGGACAGCAACATGCAGAAGGTTGAAACTAGACCACTTTCTCACACCATTCACAAAAATAAACTCAAAATGGATAAAGGACCTGAATGTGAGACAGGAAACCATCAAAACCTTAGAGGAGAAAGCAGGAAAAGACCTCTCTGACCTCAGCCGTAGCAATCTCTTACTCGACACATCCCCAAAGGCAAGGGAATTAAAAGCAAAAGTGAATTACTGGGACCTTATGAAGATCAAAAGCTTCTGCACAGCAAAGGAAACAACCAACAAAACGAAAAGGCAACCAACGGAATGGGAAAAGATATTTGCAAATGACATATCGGACAAAGGGCTAGTATCCAAAATCGATAAAGAGCTCACCAAACTCCACACCCGAAAAGCAAATAACCCAGTGAAGAAATGGGCAGAAAACATGAATAGACACTTCTCTAAAGAAGACATCCCGATGGCCAACAGGCACATGAAAAGATGTTCAGCATTGCTCCTTATCAGGGAAATACAAATCAAAACCACACTCAGGTATCACCTCACGCCAGTCAGAGTGGCCAAAATGAACAAATCAGGAGACTGTAGATGCTGGAGAGGATGTGGAGAAACGGGAACCCTCTTGCACTGTTGGTGGGAATGCAAATTGGTGCAGCCACTCTGGAAAGCAGTGTGGAGGTTCCTCAGAAAATTAAAAATAGACCTACCCTATGACCCAGCAGTAGCACTGCTAGGAATTTATCCAAGGGACACAGGAGTACTGATGCATAGGGGCACTTGTACCCCAATGTTCATAGCAGCACTCTCAACAATAGCCAAATTATGGAAAGAGCCTAAATGTCCATCAACTGATGAATGGATAAAGAAATTGTGGTTTATATACACAATGGAATACTACGTGGCAATGAGAAAAAATGAAATATGGCCTTTTGTAGCAACGTGGATGGAACTGGAGAATGTGATGCTAAGTGAAATAAGTCATACAGAGAAAGACAGGTACCATATGGTTTCACTCTTATGTGGATCCTGAGAAACTTAACAGGAACCCATGGGGGAGGGGAAGGAAAAAAAAAAAAAGAGGTTAGAGTGGGAGAGAGCCAAAGCATAAGAGACTGTTGAGAACTGAGAGCAAACTGAGGGTTGATGGGGGGTGGGAGGGAGGAGAGGGTGGGTGATGGGTATTGAGGAGGGCACCTTTTGGGATGAGCACTGGGTGTTGTATGGAAACCAATTTGACAATAAATTTCATATATAAATTAGAAAAAATGATAAAAAAAATAAAAAAAATAAAAAGTATTTCCAAGATTTGTCTTCAAATGAAAAAAAGTTTCAGTTTAATTAATCAAAACTACAGCATAGAGAAACCTCTGAGGCTGATTGCTGTTGTCCTGAGTCATCAGAAGAAAGACATCGCATTCCCATTAAAATTCAGAAATTCATAACCAAAGAAGACCTATCCATAGCCTCCCACTGTAAGGTACCCAGTCCCATTCCACCCTCTTCCTCCTCATGGAAAAGCCCCAGAAGCACAGGAGGTAGAGAACAACTTCGGATGACAGAATCAAAAAGAAAGGGAACCCACAGTCCCTGCTGTTCACACAGCATTTTGGAGTTCTCATTTCCCTATTTCCAAAGCTTTGGTCCAGTTTGATAAAACTGGAGAGAGAAGAGAGTCTTGCCTGCCAGCAAATGGCAAGAAAGGGGGTCATCATCACACCTGTTGGCATTCAGAATCCCAGTGGAGTCTGGAAGGATGGGAGAGTAATTCATTGTAGCTGTGACCCTCTTCTGCTTTTCCTGGAGTTTTGCCATGTCACATTCAAGGGCGGTAACCATTCGTTTACGCATAAGGTGCGTTTTCTAAACTTTACTGTTTCTGATTTCCAGGCGCCACAGTTTCAAAATACAACCTGATTGTATATACCCTTGAAATTTAGAGTGAATCTCAGTATACGTGATATACTGTAAAATCTGTTAGCACTTTGGAGATGATACAAGACAAAAAGGTTAACACTGGCAGAAAGAACGTTTCCTTTTTTTCTTTCTTTCAATCTCACTCTACATATTGGAAAAAAAAAACCCACTCTCAGCACACATGGAGGGAAGGATGGAAAGAGGAAATATTTATGAATTGCCATCCACTTGCAAGGTTTTTTACATTTGTCATATCATTTCGCCTTCACAACAATGGCTTTATTGTAGGTAATATGGCTACTTTTTCAGAGAGAAGGACACCGAGGCACAGAGAATTTAAAGAGAATATCTAAGGTCACAGAACAAAGTGGTAGAGCTAGGATTCATGCACATATTACTTAAGGCCTAGACTCTTTACACCACATTGCCTTTTATCCTGTATCACTCAGCCTCCTTGGACGATCAAAGGAGGATAAGCCACAGGGGCTCCAGCTTTCATCAATTGAAAATTCTCTGGAGGAAAAATAGGAAATACAGATGTTTTTGCTAAATTAGTAGCATGAGAACCAAGTGGAATTCCTGATTCTGGATTGGATGCTAGGTTTTAAAAAAAATCTATAAAGATACTTCAGGATAGAGATATTTAAATTGGAATAATACCTGAAAATATTATTGGATCAAGTTAAAATATCATGGATGGTACCCAGGTTATACAGGAGAATGTTTTTAGAAGACACAAGCTGAATTATTTCAGGGTGAAATGTCAAAATGGCTGTGACTTATTTTCAAATGAAAATAATTTTCGTTATTTGAAAATTGAAATGAAAATGACTTATTTTCATAAGAAAAACGTGTGTGCGTGCATGAAGAGAGAGAGAGAGAGAGAGAGAGAGAGAAAGTAATGGTGCACAATGGTAAAGACCACTGAATCTAGGGGAAGTAGATAAGGGAACTTACTGTGTTTTTTTCTGTTTTAGGGTGAAATAGGAGATTACGTAATATGGCTTGCAGTTGCAACAGCATTCACATAGTTTCTAAAAGGAAAAAAAAAATTGCATGAGTTGTAATCGAAAACAGGTGATGAAGGAGGGCACTTGCTGTGATGAGCACCGGGTGTTGTATGTAAGTGTTGGATTACTGAATTGTACACCTGAAAGTAATATTATACCATATGCTATCTAACTGGGATTTAAATAAATTATTTTTAAAAATTACATTTCATCAAGAAAAAAAATTAAGTTAAAAGACATGACCAGTAGAAAATCATACCAGTCTACCCTTGATAATTTCTCTTTGTGAACTTTAAGGATAAGAAAGTATAGAAGGAATAATAAATCATAGATTTTTGCAGAGGACTGAAGTTTTTGGAATGAGGGTAATTGATAATCTTAATACAAGAGAATATTTGATTATAGCTCCATAATTTGCAGGGCTCAGTACAAAATGAAAAGGAGGGAACTCTTATTCAAATGTTATTAGTATCCTGGCATTATTAATACCAGAACATTAAGTGTGAGTCCCTTCACAGTGGGACACCCTGTGCAACCACCCAGGTCTCATGTCCACGAAGCCCATCCTTATTACAAGTAAAAAAAAATGGTAAATATGTCACAGCTTTCTCCCTGTAATTATAAAAAATCAATAGTCACTCAACCAGAATCGAAATTGTATTGAACCACTGTAGCCTGTGTCAAGAACTATAGTTGAAATAAATGAGCTCTACAATGCATTCCTTCCACATACAGGTTCCATAATTTATTAACATTATTTTGCATTAATAGTATTTATTAAATTTTGTATTCAAAATATAAATTCGTATGTTAATCTTTCATATCACATGACCTGGGGCTATTATATGAAGGCTATATGAAAACATTTGTCATAAGCCACATAAATTATACTATGTGAGCTGTAAACTGGATCTTCTCAAATGTGTCCATGAGAAAGTAATCCAGCAATTTAATAATAATATACGAGAAGACATAGGTTTTTACTACGTTTCTTTTCACATTTTCAGTTATTTGCACATGAATTGGTTTGTAATGTTTGCATTTGTGCTGTCAAATTGTGCTGAACTGGTTATTTGCCTGTGACTTTTGTGCAGTTCTTAGAAAGAATCGGGACTACCAGCCTCTGTCTTAGAAAACTCATGCCAGAGGTAAACAAGTCAAACTAAGGAACACTGGCTACTAAGTTTATCTTATTACCATTTCACAGTTATGTTATGTCACAGACTTCTAATGAACGGGGGTTTCTGTTGTTGAAATGCTTACCCCATAAAATGTTCTTTCATTAGGATAATTTTTCATTTTCCTGTACCTGTTAGACTATTTCTTTAGTTATCATTAATCATGCTTTATGCAAATCAACTGCACAGGCAAACTGCCAACACAAAAGGTCTTAATGAAAATTTTAATCTTTATTTTTTCATAAAATACTTTCATTATGAATTAGACCATATTGGTTATAAGGCATAATATCTAATTAACTTCCAGATATAAATATAGTTCCATTACTCAAAAAAAAAATAGCTTCATTTCCTGACTTCTTATAATATCAAACATTTCATGTTAACCCTTGAGCTTTTAAGACATTGTACCAAATCTTCTTGAAGTTTTCTGGATTTCCATATTAGAGGAAATGCAGAATATAAGACAATACAGTTATCAGAGAAGATGGGCATATATCTGGTGATATTTCAAGTAAGGGAAAAATCCCTGCAATGTGTATGTATATTTGGATTTACTAATAAAGGAGATGCTTTCATATAATACTATTTTAGTTTTATTTTAAGCAATAATCACATGTTTCTTAGTTCTTTTTTAAAAATACCTGTTTTTCAAAACAAAACAAAGAATATCAAGCTAATGGATAAGGAGAAGAGACTGGTTGTTGCTTGAGGTGGGGGATGGGGGGTGAGCAACATGGAAGAAGGGGGGGTCAAAAGATACAAATTTCCAGTTACAAAATGAGTAAGTCATGGGGATGTAATGTGCAGCACAGGGACTACAGCTAAGAATACCATATTGCATATTTGAAAGTAGTAAGGAGAGAGGATCTTCAAAGTTTTAATCACAAGAAAAATAATTTTGTAACTCTATATGGTGATGGATGTTAACTGGACTTACTGTGATCACTTTGCAATATGGACAAATATAAAATCATTAGGTTATACATCTGAAACACAGAATATTATGTCAATTATACTTCAGTAAAAAAAGAAAAACCCACTATTTGTTTTATTTGTTTTGTGTTTTTTCATTGCTCTTTAAAAAAATTTTTTTAATGTTTATTTATTTTTGAGAGAGAGTGAGTGAGAGAGTGAGCAGGGAAGCGGCAGAGAGAGGGAGATGCACAATCCAAAGCAGTCTCCAGGCTCTGAGCTGTCAGCACAGAGCCCAACACGGGGTTCAAACAGATCATGACCTGAGCTGAAGTCAGACGCTTAACCGACGGAGCCACCCAGGCACCCGAAAAACACACTATTTGTAAGCAAAATACCTCTGGAGTATTGTATGATTCCTCTGCAATGGAAATAGTGACCTATTGACCAATACTTTTTAAAAGGTGCTTTTACATAAGTTGATCTGTGGAGTGGATACCATGCCCATTAAATGAAAGAGTTCCCACTTGTTTTCTTGCCATTTGACACAACTTATTTAAGTTGCAAAAAAAAAAGGGAAAAAAAAGAGATGATCAAAAATGTTTTTAGTAGAAAAACTAAGAAGGCTGACAACCCAATCAAATATCAAGTCACATTTCAAAACAGTTGTAATCAAAACAGTATGCCCCTAGAACAAAAATAAGTTTCATGAAGATAAAAAGAATATAGTGAAAATGTCTGAAAGAAACTTTAACTTTTTTATTCGACATAGGTAACATCTGGAAATAAAAGAGACAAGAAAATTAATAAATGAGAATAATTAATTAGAATTTATGGAAAACTTAACTTAGGTACATAGCTCACATACAGTATATCAGTCTAGTTCCTGATGGATTGTTGAATTAAGTAAAAACAAATCCTAGAAACTTTAATTGAGTACAGATCACTACAAGGATGATCCATCTGTAATACATACAATTTATTCAAATCAAGACCCCAACAGATAAGTGAACAAAGATAATAAATAATTTACATTAAAGGAATTTGAACCCACCTAGATGCTATAAACTTCAATAAACTTCAATATCTGCCTATAAACTTTAATTTTGATACAGAAGAAATGCAATTAAATGAAAAGGTAACATTTTACTTTCTTTATGTTGAAAAAAAACTAATGCTAATATCAAAACAGGATATTTGACTTTGGGGTCAAACTGGCTTACTCTGATGAAACTGTCTGTACATATTCTTTATGAGAGGCAAACTATGATCTTTAAGAACAATTGTAGATTTATTGCTACTAGTGATCTGAATTCCCATATTTCCAAGAAATTCATGCAAGAAAATAACTTAACTTTGCAAATCTATACATACAAAACAGTTTATAACAGCAACATAACAATAAATAATTAGAATATATGTACGTTTCAATGATGAAAGAATGCTAAAATTACTAATTTTACATCAGTTGCAGCCTTAACCATCTCCTTTAAACCTTTATAGGAAAATTGGCAACATGATTATAATGGTCATGTAGAAGGATAAATGTAGGAGAATCTCTAGAAAGTATTACCAGACCTTTTCTAGTAAATATTAAAATTGACTGTAAACGTTTGAGTATAATCTTGGTTAGAAATCATATGTGCAATCTAAAAGAAACAAAAACCCTCAGACAAACAAAAAGCAGAATCAGACCTGTAAATACAGAGAGCAAATGAATGGTTGCTGGGAAGGGGTGCGAGGTGGGCAAAATGGGTGAAAGAGAGTGGGAGATAGAGGCTTCCATTTATGGAATGAGTAAGTCACGGGAATAAAAGGCACAGCCTAAGGAATACAGTCAATGATACTGTAATAGTGTTGCATGGTGACAGCAGCTACACTTTGGATGAGCACAGCTTAATTTATAAACTCATCAAATCACTATGTTATACACCTGAAACTAATATAACATTGTATGTCAACTACATTCAAATAAAAAAAAATTTTTTTAAAGAGAGCAGCAGGGATACCCTCACTGCTTAGACTTTGAGTGATGTAGTTTAACAATATGTATCAAAGCTTCTAAAAATAAGTGTATTACTTACCATAAAGCAGTATTTTTTTAAATATCCTAAATATATAATGGCTCAAGACCAGTATCTTTCACTCGACCAACCCCTGAGATGAATGTTCCTGGTTCAGTTAAAGGGTAGCTCGCTCCACATGGTGGCTAAGGAGCACAAATTTGTTCTGTCCTTCATACCTCTT
Organism: Herpailurus yagouaroundi; assembly: GCF_014898765.1. Classification (NCBI taxonomy): domain Eukaryota; kingdom Metazoa; phylum Chordata; class Mammalia; order Carnivora; family Felidae; genus Herpailurus; species Herpailurus yagouaroundi. The sequence goes on from NW_024412391.1 coordinate 68,497,253, forward strand.
CCTCTGCTGCCTCCTGGCACCCCAGAGGAAAGAGGACCTGGAGGAAGGAGATCTGATTGTCAATTATCTTAGTCCAGAGATGGCACAAAAGAATCATACTCTTCTATGCCACTGACTAGGACTCAGTCATGTGGCCACACCCAACTGCAGGTGGAACTGGGAAATGAGGTACCTGGTTCCTCGGAAGCAGAGAGAAATTTGGGATATGGCTAGAAATCTCTGCCACAACATATACATCATATGAGTCAGAAAATTTATCTTTGAGAATTAATCTAAAGAAATAATGATACACATTTATAAGAATGTATCAATAAGTATATTCACTAACATTAGTGCTCATTTTACTAGTGAAAATAATCTCCAATGATAATAATTTATAGGACATCAAAACAATGATGTACTATATAGATAGAATATATATAATAATGATCCTAGTATAAAATAAAATGAAAAGTGCAACATAATATTAACTGGAGAAATGAAAAAAATCAAGGATAGAACTACAGGGTATGGTTCAAGATTTGTTATAATCAAAAGTATAAATAAATGTGGATGTAGTTATAGGCATATAGATTCATATATACATACAGACATTATCGCATGAGAAAAATAAGGATATGCCCCCAAATTGGTTATTTTTTTTCCGGTAGAATAAGACAATCAATTTTTCCTTTTGTAAAAAAAAAAAGTTTGTGTTTTCTACAATGACTAATCATTCCTTAAATAATTAAAAGAAAAAAACAAAAAAATAGTAAGTTTTGTAAATTGTTAAAATTTTGAACAGACTTATTACATACTAAGACTAAGCACAGATACAGTTGTAAATAGATGAGGATTAGAAATATGCATTTTTACCTATTCACATACATACATACACAAAGATACAAAGGCATTTGTATAAATATATGCAAATTTTTCTTTTTTTTTATTATAAGTTTCCCATATTTAAAATGTTACATTATTTGTAACCATTTTTAATGGGTTGGGTCTTTTAATGAGAAGAAAAATGTCATGTAAAATCAAACTGTAGTGGCACCTGGGTGGCTCAGTTGGTTGAGCCTCCAAGTCTTGATTTCAGCTCAGGCCATGATCTCATGGTTCATGGGATCCAGCCCCGTGTAGGGCTCCACACTAACAGCACAGACCCTGCTTGGGATTCTCTCTTTCCATCTCCCTCTCCATTTCTCCTACTCCTCCCCTGAGCACGCACTTGCACGCACTCTCTCTCACTCAAAATAAATAAAATTTAAAAATAAAATAAAATCTAACTGTAATTTGCTCTAAAAGCCCTAAAAGTACAGAAGTATTCTGGAAGACAGAATTGGTCTTCCTCCTTTAAATTGGGAAAACACTTACATTGTCTGACTCTCATTGTGATGCTTGAGAAAACCAGAGTTTGCTTAGATTGAGCCTGTGCAGCAGGTCAAATGACAGCCCCCCAAAAGAGAAGCCTATATCTTTTTTTTTTTTAATTTTTGTTTCAACGTTTATTTATTTTTGGGACAGAGAGAGACAGAGCATGAATGGGGGAGGGGCAGAGAGAGAGGGAGACACAGAATTGGAAACAGAGAAGCCTATATCTTAATTCCTGGAACCTCTGAACGTTCCCTTTTGCAGACAAAGCTTATTTGTAGGTATTTTAGGAATCTTGAGATGGGATCATCATCCTGGATTACACAGTGGGCCCTATCTCCAATGACAGTCTCCTTACAAGAGACAGAAGAACTGGAGAAAAGAAAGTCACAGGATGAAGAGACTGCCATGATACAGCCACACACAGAGACTGCCCCAAACCACCAGAAGCTAAGACACAAGGAAAGGAATATCCCCTGGGGCCTTGGAGGGAGCATGGCCTCACTGACACCTTGATTCCAGACTTCTGGCCTCAAGAAGTGTGAGAGAATGAATGTGCTTTGCTTTGAGCCACACAGTTTATGGAAATTATTACAGCGGTCGAAATAAATCACTCTGTGTAATAAAGTGGCAAGAATAGAGAATCTCTTCATGATTGTGGGACAGCAAGTTTGAGGGTACCTGCATGGGGAGAAGAGGATTTGGGAAATAATCTCCAGAAAGAACATAATGTGGCACAAAGTGGTGAGCAGGACTGAGGTGCGTAGGACCAAGAAGCTATCAAACTAACGAACTTAGTTTCACTTTGATGTTATTATCTATGCTGTGCTGTTCCCTAGCTTAACCTTTATCCTTCATCCCTCCTTCTTCAGTGAAAGTGTTTTCCTAAAAGAATGGTGGTTTGGAGAGTGAGCAAGCAGGGGTTTGCATTCCGAGTCATGGAGAAGCAGGGTCAAGGGAGAACAGTACAGGGAAGGGGCGAAACAAAGAAGGATTCCAGAAATCAGCTGTGGCATGCCAACAGTAATGAGTAGTGAGAAGGAAAACAAAAACCAGACAACCTACAGCGACCTGGAGGAGGTAGGGGACCTTTCACAGCACAGAGCATTAGATCCAGTGAGTGCATGTAGACAGTAAAGGAGAAATGACCACAGAGCTGCCAGGGGCTGGAGAAGTACACAATAGCCACACAAAGACAAACAGGGGCTTGGATTACAGAAGGAGAGGTCAACGTCAATTTCAAGCAGGGTTAAAATCCAAGTTTCTTTCAAAACCAGCCACCTGAGGGTTGCGTGGGTGGCTTAGTCAGGTGTCCGACTCGATTTCAGCTCAGATCAGGATCTTAAGGTTCATGAGATCAAGTCTCACTGTCAGGGCAGAACCTGCTAGGAATTCTCTCTCTCCCTCTCTCTGCTGTTTCCCCCACTCACACTTTCGTTCTCAAAAGAAATAAACTTCAAGAAAAAAAGCCACTTGAGGGCATAGCCTTTTCTCTCTCTTCCTTCTGCATCTCTTCCATGTTATGATATGGATTTTTCTTATTCTGGTATATAGTAGGAATAGTCAAGTTAAATCCACCACCAGAGGCATGCTACCCCACTGCAGGACTGATCCTGTGACAAAACAATCAAAACACAGAGAGCTTGTGAAGACTCCACATGAGGAGGAGTGATGAATTAAAGTAGTTGTCTTTCTTTGAAACAGCGAGGAGGGGAGGAAAGTTGAAAAAGGAGAGATGCAAGCAGATGAGAACAGTAAAGTAACAGAAGCTTCTGGAAATGGGTGGAGGGGTGATTCAGGAGTAAAAGAGTACATAGAAGTGTGGTTAAAATCAAACAAGGAGGTCAGGAAAAGTTGGAAGAGATGGAGAAAAGAGCTCAGCAGAAAAAGAAGTAGAAGCAGAGAAGCAGCAGAAAGAGAGCTTTGAATACAGAACACCATATCATCATAATAAGGTAGTTTGTATTAAACGTGAATATTTTTAGAGCCTATATAAAATCATTTCAACTTTCTGGCTTTTAATGAGAAGTGTAGTCAATTTAAATTTTAATTTAAATAACACTTCCCAAAGACCATAAAATTTCGGACTCCATCAGGATTTATTACCCTCTAGGAAAAGTTAGGTACTTTAGAAATGCATTAATTCCCTTACGACATTTGGCTTTTGCCACAGAACCAGTTTCTGGCTAAATGACTCTGTGACCTAAAAGAGCTCATTTATTTCTCAGAGTGAATATTCACTTTTACGGAGCATCTTTCATATTAGGGGGCTCCAGTTCGGGTTTGTGGAGAAACACTAACGAAGAAACAGGACTTGACTGCTCCTATTTTGAATAAATTATTAGCCCCTTCTAGTGTCAGCACTAATTTTATTATTTATGTGAATTAATATAAACTCTGAAAAACAAACCATTCCATGTTATGAAGTTTGAAAAATGTGACTTTGGAAAACTTATAGTCATCCATTTTAGTTTTATACGAAAGAAGTTCTTTTCAGAATGATGAGATGTGGAGGTGATAAATATGTAATAATGTTTTCATACACTTGCCAATTTAATGTGTTTGCATAAATATTTAATACATCAATCTTTTCAAGAAGAACATGATCTGCATTTCAATGTGCCTTTTCTTTTTCATTAGATTGACCTATTTCTAAAGTCCCCAGAGAAAATTTTTTTCATTTGGTGGACATTTCCAAGACAATGATCAAATCTCCTTTTTTTGTGAGCGTATAAGAAAATGTGAATTTTGTTTGGACTTTATGCAAAATCATCATTATATATATGTATATATGATTTATAAGAGTAAAATCCACTTCAGTGGATTTGTATTATAAAAAGTATGGAGGACATAATTTGAGACAAATATTTAAATGAAGCAAATGTGTTGAAATGATTTTAATTTAATTAAAATAAATTTATAAATAATTTATTTAATTATTTTAGTTATTTTAATTTGAGTCCAAAGTAGGAAAGTTTCTGGTAAATGGTGACCCCACAACTTTGTCCAAGTTTGAGATATGTGTGTATAACACATGAACTTTTTTCAAGAAATTCACTAAGCCTCCATTCAAATTATTATCTTTTTAAGGTCTGCCCAGCTAAACACAACTCCTCATTAAACCAATCTCTCTAAATATCATTCAAATTTGGTTATTTTTCCAGTGTGCCTTCTCCAATCATATATATACCTGATTACTGCATAGATAGTTCCTCTCAACTACACCTTGCATTGTTAGTTTATTTCTTTACATGTGGTCTTTGAGGTTATATTTCATATACAGGTGCTTGCTGCTATATAAGACTATTTTATCTCACGATGTTGCTATTCTTGTTTCTTTTCTCTCCATACATTTCTACTGGGGTATATCATTTTGAAACGATGCTAAAAAGGGTTGTACAACTACACATCAGATATCAACTACTGAGCATCTGCCCAGGTCTTCTGAAGCTGAAGAGGCAGCCCTCTCTCACCTTTCAAGTTTCCTGCAAGTCCTGAAGGTCAGCAAGACACAGCTTACCCTCCCAGGACTGGGTAGGTAGGTAGGTAGGTAGGCGCTACCTTCCCCCTGGGAAAGTCATTTACTGGGCTAAAAGGCCGAGCCCCTCTCCTCTGAGCGGCAGAGTGTCCTTGCTGTCTCCTTCAACAAAGAAACAATTGAGGGGTGGAGAGTTGACAAGCATTCAGGCTGCCCTTTTCCTCAGAATTCCCTAGTAAAAGCGTTAGCTTAGTAGTTGTAAAATTTGAAGAGATGAACAGGGGAAGAGAGAAGGGAGCAAATGAACAAGAATATCTACACTGGAACGTAGAACATAGCTTCTCAGGGAACAAAGATTTTGTCTAGTTTCATATTCCACTGTGGTTAGAAATGAGCCTTGTACATGCTAAATGCTTAATAGTTGTAAAATAAATGAATCAAAGGAAGACAATAATTTTTCAAGGGAAAAAATGGTTTTGTAATATGCCATTTATAAAATCAAATAATAGACCGAATATCTAATGGATACAGTAGATCGAGATTCAAATAACTTCAGGGTGGGCTTGGTAAAACTCTAGGGGTTTGGTCTTCTCTGGGAATATGCTACCAAGTAACAACAATCCCCTTTTTTTGTATTCGAGAAGCTTTTTTTTTCCCTATCATTCTATTCAACAAACACTTCAATCAGAAGAAAACACACAATTAAAATAATTGAAGTTTAGGGAATGTCTATTTCTGACAGACTGTTAAGAAATATGCGTAAGACACCTTTGAATCATTGAGGCTGGAAGGAGAGCAGTCCTTAAAAAATAATAGACTTTCAAGTGAGTGTGCAACCTAAACTATGTGTTATGAATGTGGTCTTGCGTAAATCACTTGGACTTCTTTCAAAGGAAGATTCTGTAATTTAAATTAAGTCATGTATTTTTTGAATAAACATAGTAGTTCTGTTTCCGGAACTTAATGAGTACTGTATCACAGGGACAGGTAAGACATACCAAAACCATGTAAGCAACCTGGTTACCACGAATTGTATGTATATTTATGGAAAGAGGAAGAAGTAAATTACTTTTAATTTTACTTTTGTATTTTATATTACTTCTAAAGAATTGGGAGACACGGAATCCCAAGCATGGACTTCTACACAAGGACAACTTATTAGAAAATTCTTAATTATTTAGTTGAAAGGCTGATAACTTTCCCACAGATTACTTGTAAATCAACAAAAATGCTAAGATATGAAAAGTAGGAATTGATAAATGGCATTCATTAAATATGATAGAAATTGCTAGTGACCCAAATAGCCATTAATGTATAATTCAACAATTAAGGTAATTCAACCCAGTAGAAAACAACTGTTGTCATCAAATATAATTAAAATATTCCATTACTTATAACAGAAGTCCATAAACTTTTCCTATAAATGATTAGATACTTAATATTTTACGCTTTTTGGGTCTTACAGCTTCCGTTGTAACTACTCAACTTTGTTCTTAAAGGATGGAAACAACCACAGCCATGCATAAAAGAATGAGTGTAGCCATGTCCCAATAAAACTTTTTTACAAAGGCAATCAACAGTCCAGATTTGGACCATAGATCACTGTTTGACAAATCCCATAATATGGCACAGAAGACTCTTCAGAATATAGCAAAAACGTATAGGATTCCACATTTGAAACATAGGGGGCCACTCCCAAATTTACTACTTGTTCATATTCTCTCTCCCCCTTCCTTTCCTCTCCCCATTTTTTTACTCTTCTTTCCTCTGACCTGCTGTATCACAGTTCATCAAGGGCAGGGGTGAAGGTGTACAAAGGGAGTAACCTATGCCAGAGGAGAGGAGTATTTTTTGATGCTGTTTAAATTGCCAATTCATGGTAATAATAAAAGCAGGCTGACTTTTTGTTGGCTTTACTGTTGTACTGAAATCCCACATCATTTTTATTGCCCATGACTGCCCACTCAAGGCAGTCTGCTGCCACGATACCCAATGCTCTTCTGTATCTTAAATGGAAAATATAACTGTGTATGTTGGACTTTTTTCTGAATTAATACATATTCTTTAACTGTTGTCTAGAGGTTATGGGATGCATCATAACTTAATAAAGCCTACATTGATATATATTTAAACTATTCCAAATGTTCTCTGGTACAAATAATGCTTCACTGTATATATTTCAACACTCTTCTTTGCACACTTGTGGGAGTTTTATTTGAATAAATTCATAGAAAGTAAATTGATGACACATTGAAAATTTTAACATATATTGCCACATTGCACTTCAAAAATTCTGTGTCAGTTTAAACTTTATCCAAGTATACATGAATCTTATGAATAAATCCATACTCTCCAATAGAAAATAAAATCAATATTTGTAACTTTTGCCAATTTTTAACTCAAATGTGATATCTCATTTTATTTCAAATTGCATTTCTTTTCATAAATTATCAACCATTTTTAAATATTTTCATCTGAAAATACTCTTCAATATATAATACTGTGTAATTTGGGTTTAGTTAAAGGCAATGTCCATAAAGGCAATCTTACAAACAAATAAAGTTTAATATATTCAAGTAGAGTACGTTAAAATTGTACAGCTTGTTAAGCTGGATCAGTCTTGTTAAGATTATTTGGCCTCATTAGTTAAATGTGTTTGGATATTTTTGTCTTGTTATATTTAAAAACTTTCATAGGCTCCTCAATAAGCTTTTTGTATTTTTGTCAATAAGAAATAATTATTTGAAGGAGGACCCAAAATAGCGGAACAGCATGGAAGTTTTTTGTGTGCCTCACGTCCATGAAATACAGCCAGACCAACACTAAACCATCCAATACACCTAGAAAACTGATTGGAGGATTAACACAACAATCTGCACAACCTGAACCACAGAATTCAGCAGGTACACGGCACAGAGAGGTGAATTTGGGGAGCGAGAAGCCATGAAAGGTAGGGAACCACTATTGTGGGCAGAGAGAGGACAGAGACTGGGGAGGGGGGGAGAATACGGGAAAAGCACCCCTCCTCAAAATCAGCTGAAGAGAAAGTGGAAAATTGGAAACAGCCTCAGGGACTAAACTAAAAAGGGAGAAAGGAGAAAGGAGAGTCTTAAATTCCATTAAGACTGTAAACAAGGGGAGCACAAAGGCTGCAACTCCACAGCTCGATACCTGGTGGTGCTCTGGTAGGAAGGGCAAATCCCCAGGAACAGAGTGGAGGTGGAGGTTCTCGGGTCACATGGGGAAAAGTGGTTCCACTGCTGGAAAGACATTTGGTAGAGACTGTTGAAGCCACCTGGTCCCAGCAGACCCCAGAAAACGGCCACATTCGCTGGTGCTGGAACAAGGTTGTTAAGGGTGAAGCCTGGTGCCAGATGTGTGTTGTGATTTTCCATAATCCCTGAAACGCTGCTGCTACACTGTCTTGCAAACTTTTTCTGGGGCAGGCTGGCACCTGGCCGCAGTCTCTGGGCACCGGCAGCAGCAGGGTCCAGCAAGCGTTCCTGGGTGCAGCCAACATTCGGCCATTGCTCATTTGGCCATTGCTCAGTGAGACCCTCCCACAGAGGGGCTGAACAGGTCAAAGCCGCAGTCCTTCGGAAGTAAGGGGCTGGGGAAAACACCCGCATCCGAGATAAAACTCGGGAGAGAGGTACTGTCTGGGGCCTGGTCATGGAGGGTGAAAAAGCGGGGAGTGAATGAGAGCTGAAGACAGAGGACAGGTGAGTGATTGCTGACCCGGGAGAACAGACTGGGTAGCTGGGTGGCACCATTTTCACCGCTCCCACACATGCGCATATGCACCTACAAGCACCACAACAATCCACCCCAGTAGGCTAGTAGCGCCATCTAGTGGAGAGCGGAGCTGTTACACTGATCTCCGCCCAACTGGGCCAACTTCGCTCTTCAAGAACACAAGTCTCATCGCCAGCTTAGTTTATGGACTATAAAGAGCTACATAGACTGACTTCTAGGGGAAAAATGAAAGAATTTCAGTCCTCCTTCAATCTGTTAGCAGATTCATCTATTCAATTTTCTTTCTTTTTCTTTTCCTTTTTTCTTTTTCTCTTTTACAATTATTCTCTTTTTCTTGAATACCAAAAGAGAAAATATTCATTTTTATTTTCAATTTTTATTAAAAATATTTTTCTTTAATTTTTATTACTATATTTTTTACGTTTGTGAAATTTTTTCAAATTCTATTTTACTTCCATCATTTTATTTTAGTCTACTTCAGTGTATTCACCTTTTCAAGTTTTCAAAAAATTTCCTTTTTTTAATTCTTTTTTTTTCTTTTTTTCTCTTTTTCATTTCTTTTACTTGAAAGTAGAAAGAGAAAAACTTCATTTTTACTTTCAATTTCTATTAAAAATATTTTCCTTTACTTTTATTACTATATTTTTTACTTTTATGTACATTTTTTCAAATTCTATTTTACTTCCATCATTTTATTTTAGTCTACTACAATCTATTCACTTTTTCAAATTTTCAATTTCCTTTTTTTCTTTTTTTATCTTTTTTCTCTTTTTCATTTCTTTTCTTTTTTCTTAAATACAGAAAAAGAAAAAATCATATTTGTTTTTAATTTTTATTAAAAATATTTTTCTTTAATTTCTTTCTACTGTGGTCTTTATTTTTGTGTATATTTTTTCAAATTCTATTTTACCCCCATCATCTCATTTTAGTCTACTTCAGTGTATTCATTTTTTCAAATTCTCAAATGATTTCCTTCCCCCCCCTTTTTTTTTGTTTAATATGTCAAACCACTTTGAACACCCAGACCAAAACACATCTAGGATCTAGCATCATCTATTCAATTTTGTGTGGGGGTGTGTCTTTAATTTTTAATTTTAATATTTTTTTACTTTCAATTTTTCTATCTCATAATTCCTTTTCTCCCTTCAAAAGGACAAAACGAAGGAATTCACCCCAAAAGAAAGAGCACGAAGAAACGACAGCCAGGGATTTAACCCACACAGATACAAGCAAGATGTCTGAACCAGAATTTAGAATCACGATAATAAGAATACTAGCTGGAGTCAAAAATAGGTTAGAATCCCTTTCTGCAGAGATAAAAGAAGTAAAAAATGGGTGGGTGCAGCAGCAGCAAGGATGGATGAGGCAGAACAGAGAATCAGCGATATAGAGGACAAACTTACAGAGAATAACAAAGCAGAAAAAAGAGGGAGATTAAGGCAAAAGAGCACGATTTAAGAATTAGAGAAATCAGTGACTCATTAAAAAGGAACAACATCAGAATTATAGGGGTCCCAGAAGAGGAAGAGAGAGAAATAGGGATGTAAGGGTTATGTGAGTAAATCATAGCAGAAAACTTTCTTCACCCGGGGAAAGACACAGACATCAAAATCCAGGAAGCATAGAGGACCCCCATTAGATTCAACAAAAACTGACCATCAACAAGGGATATCATAGACAAATTCAGAAAATACTCAGGCAAGGGGAGAATTATGAAAGCAGCAAGTGAAAAAAGTCCCTAATTTACAAGGGAAGACAGATCAGCTTTGGAGCAGACCTATCCACAGAAACTTGCCAGGCCAGAAAGGAGTGGCAGGATATAGTCAACGTGCTGAATCAGAAAAATATGCAGCCAAGAATTCTTTATCCAGCAAGGATGTCATTCAAAATAGAAGGAGAGATAAAAAGTTTCCCAGACAAACAAAAATTAAAGGAGTCTGTGACCACTAAACCAGCCCTGCAAGAAATTTTAAGGAGGACTCTCTGAGGGGAGAAAAGATGAAAACATATGTATATAAATAAATAAATACCAAAAGAAACAAAGATTATAAAGGACCAGAAAATACCACCAGAAACTCCAACTCTACAAGCATCATACTAGCAATAAATTTGTACCTTTCAGTACTCACTAAACGTCAATGGACTCAATGCTGTAATCAAAAGACATAGGGTAACAGAATGGATAAGAAAACAAGATCCATCTATATGCTGTTTACAGGAGACCCACTTTAGACCTAAAGACACCTTCAGATTGAAAATAAGGGGATGGAGAACCATCTATTATGCTAATGGTCAACAAAAGAAAGCCAGAGTAGTCATACTTATATCAGACAATCTAGACTTTAAAATACTGTATCAAGAGATGCAGAAGAGCATTATATCACAATCAAGGGGTCTATCCACCAAGAAGACCTAACAATTGTAAACATTTATGCACGAAATGTGAAAGCACCCAAATATATAAATCAGTTAATCACAAACATAAAGAAACTCATCAATAGTAATACCATAACAGTAGGAAACTGCAACACCCCACTCACAGCAATGGACAGATCATCTAATCAAAAAATCAACAAGGAAACAATGGCTTTGAATGACACATTGGACCAGATGGACTTAACAGATATATTCAGAACATTTTATCCTAAAGCAGCAGAATATACATCCTTCTCCAGTGCACATGGAACATTCTCCAGAATAGACCATATACAGAGACACAAATCAGCCCTAAGTATGTAAAAAGGATAGTGATCATACTGTGCATACTTACAGACCACAATGCTATGAAACTCGAAATCAACCACAAGAAAAAATTTGGAAAGGTAACAAATACTTGGAGACTGAAGAACATCCTACTAAATAATGAATGGGCTAACCAAGCAGTTAAAGAGAAAGTTAAAAAGTATATGGAAGTCAATGAAAATGATAACACCACAAACCCAAACCTCTGGGACTCAGCAAAGGTGGTCATAAGAGGAAAGTAGACAGAAATCCAGGCCTTCCTAAAGAAGGAAGAAAGATCTCAGATACACAACCTAACCTTATGCCTTAAGGAGCTGGAAAAAGAATAGCAAATAAAACCCAAAACCAGCAGAACACAGGGAATAATAAAGATTAGATCAGAAACGAATGCTATCGAAACCAAAAAACAGTAGAATAGATCAATGAGACCAGAAGCTGGTTCTTTGAAAGAATTAACAAAATTGATAAACCACTAGCCACTTTGATCAAAAGGAAAAAAGAAAGGACCCAAATAATAAAATCAAGAATGAAAGAGGAGAGATCACAACCAACACAACAGAAATAAAAACAATAATAAGATAATATTATGAGCAATTAAACACCAATAAAATGGGTAATCTGGAAGAAATGGGCAAATCCCTAGAAACATATACACTATCAAACTGAAACAGGAAGCAATAGAAAATTTGAACAAGCCCATAACAAGCCCAGTAAGGAAATCGAATTAGTAATAAAAATCTGTCAAAAAACAAGAGTCCAGGGCCAGATGACTTTCCAGGCGATTTCTACCAAACATTTAAGGAAAAGTTAACACCTATTCTCTTGAAACTGTTCCAAAAAATAGAAATGGAAGGAAAACTTCCAAACTCTTTGTATGAAGCCAGTATTACCTTGATTCCAAAACCAGACAGAGACCCCACTAAGAAGGAGAACTATAGACCAAATTCCCTGATGAACATGGATGCAAAAATCCTCAACAAGATATTAGCCAACTGGATCCAACAATACATGAACAAAATTATTCACCACAACCAAGTGGGATTTATACCTGGGATGCAGAGCTGGCTCAATATCCGCAAAACAATTAACATGATTCATCACATCAATAAAAGAAAGGACAAGAACCATATGATCCTCTCAATAGATGCAGAGAAAGCATTTGACAAAATACAGCATCGTTTCTTGATAAAAATCCTCAAGAAAGTAGTGACAGAAGGAGCATACCTCGAGATCATAAAAGCCATATATGAATGACCCAACGCGCATCCTCAATGGGGAAAAACTGAGAGCTTTCCCCCTAAGGTCAGGAACAAGACAGGGATGTCCACTCTCGCCACTGTTACTCAACATAGTATTGGAAGTGTTAGCCTCCGCAATCAGACAACACAAAGAAATAAAAGGCATCCAAATCGGCCAGGAGGAGGTCAAACTTTCACTCTTCGCAGATGACATGATACTGTACATAGAAAACCCAAAATATTGCACCAAAAAACTGCTAGAATTGATTCATGAATTCAGCAAAGTTGCAGGATATAAAATCAATGCACAGAAATCGGTTGCCTTCCTATACACCAACAATGAAGCAACAGAAAGAGAAATCAAGGAATTGATCCCATGTATAGTTACACAAAAAACCATAAAATACCTAGGAATAAATCTAACCAAAGAGGTGAAAAAACTATACATTGAAAATGATAGAAAGCTTATGAAAGAAATTGAAAAAGACACACAAAAAAATGGAAAAAGATTCCATGCTCCTGGATAGGAAGAACGAATATTTTTAAAATGTTGATACTACCCAAAGCAATCTACATATTCCGTGCAATCCCTATCAAAGTAACACCAGCATTCTTCACAGAGCTAGAACAAATAATCCTAAAATTTATATGGAGCCAGAAAAGACCCCAAATAGCCAAAGCGATCTTGAAAAAGAAAACCAAAGCAGGAGGCATCACAATCCCAGACTTCAAGCTATACTACAAAGCTGTAATCATCAAGACAGTATGGTACCGGCACAAGAATAGATACTCAGATCAATGGAATAGAATAGAGAACCCAGAAATGGACCCACAAATGTATGGCCAACTAATCTTTGGCAAAGCAGGAAAGAATATCCGATGGAATAAAGACAGTCTCTTCAGCAAGTGGTGCTGGGAAAACTGGACAGGGACATGCATAACAGTGAACTTGGACCACTTTCTTATACCATACACAAGAATAAACTCAAAATGGATGAAAGACCTAAATGTAAGACAGGAAGGCTTCAAAATCCTTGAGGAGAAAGCAGGCAAAACCTCTTTGATCTTGGCCACAGCAAATTCTTACTCAGCATGTCTCCAGAGGCAAGGGAAACAAAAGCAAAAATGAACTACTGGGACCTCATCAAAATAAAAAGCTTTTGCACAGTGAAGGAAACAATCAGCAAAACTAAAAGGAAACCAACAGAATGGGAGACGATATTTGCAAATGACATATGGCGTAAAGGGTTAGTATCCAAAATCTATAGAGAACTTATCAAACTCAACACCCAAAAAACAAATAATCCAGTGAAGAAATGGGCAAAAGACATGAATAGACACATCTCCAAGGAAGACATCCAGATGCCCAACAGACACATGAAAAAATGCTCAACATCACTCATCATCAGGAAAATACAAATCAAACCACCATGAGATACCACCTTACACCTGTCAGAGTGACTAACATTAACAACTCAGGCAACAACGGATGTTGGTGAGGATGTGGAGAAAGAGGATCTTTTTTGCATTGCTGGTGGGAATGCAAGCTGGTGCAGCCACTCTGGAAAACAGTATTGAGGTTCCTCAAAAAACTAAAAATAGGGGAGAGAGGGACGATGGCGGCATAGGAGGACTCTGGGCTCACCGCGCGTCCTGCTGATCACTTAGATTCCACCTACACCTGCCTAAATAACCCAGAAAACCCCCAGAGGATTACCAGAACGGAGTCGCCTGAGCCAAACGCAGACAAGAGGCCCACGGAAGAGGGTAGGAAGGGTGGCTAGGCTGTGCGCACTCCACGGACTGGCGGGAGGGAGCCAGGGTGGAGGGGCGGCTCACCGGCCAAGCAGAGCCCCCGAGTCTGGCTTGCAAAAAGCAGAGGGGCCTGAGGGACTGTGTTCCGACAGCAAGCGCGACTTAGCGTCTGGGAGGTTATAAGTTAACAGCTCTGCTCAGAAAGTGGGAAGGCTGGAGTACAAAGGGAAGGAGAGCTGCTAAGCCCCCTGACGACAGAGCTCAGTTTGGTGGGGAACAAAGGCGCTCGCCAGCGCCATCTCCCCCGCCCATCCCCCAGCCAAAATCCCAAAGAGAACCAGTTCCTGCCAGGGAACTTGCTCGCTCCGCACAAGAACACCCAACTCTGCGCTTCTGTGGAGCCAAACCTCCAGCAGCGGATCTGACTCCCTCCTGCTGCCACAGGGCCCCTCCTGAAGTGGATCACCTAAGGAGAAGCAAGCTAAGCCTGCCCCTTCTGCCCCTGTGCACCTTGCCTACATACCCCAGCTAAGACGCCAGATCCCCAGCATCACAAGCCTGGCAGTGTGCAAGTAGCCCAGACAGGCCACGCCACCCCACAGTGAATCCCGCCCCTAGGAGAGGGGAAGAGAAGGCACGCACCAGTCTGACTGTGGCCCCAGCGGTGGGCTGGGGGCAGACATCAGGTCTGACTGCGGCTCCACCCACCAACTCCAGTTATACACCACAGCACAGGGGAAATGCCCTGCAGGTCCTCACCACGCCAGGGACTATCCAAAATGACCACGCGGAACAATTCCCCTCAGAAGAATCTCCAGGAAATAACAACAGCTAATGAGCTGATCAAAAAGGATTTAAATAATATAACAGAAAGTGAATTTAGAATAATAGTCATAAAATTAATCGCTGGGCTTGAAAACAGGATAGCTGACAGCAGAGAATCTCTTGCTACAGAGATCAAGGGACTAAGGAACAGTCACGAGGAGCTGAAAAACGCTTTAAATGAAATGCATAACAAAATGGAAACCACCACGGCTCGGATTGAAGAGGCAGAGGAGAGAATAGGTGAACTAGAAGATAAAGTTATGGAAAAAGAGGAAGCTGAGAAAAAGAGAGATAAAAAAATCCAGGAGTATGAGGGGAAAATTAGAGAACTAAGTGATACACTAAAAAGAAATAATATACGCATAATTGGTATCCCAGAGGAGGAAGAGAGAGGGAAAGGTGCTGAAGGGGTACTTGAAGAAATAATAGCTGAGAACTTCCCTGAAGTGGGGAAGGAAAAAGGCATTGAAATCCAAGAGGCACAGAGAACTCCCTTCAGACGTAACTTGAATCGGTCTTCTGCACGACATATCATACTGAAACTGGCAATTTACAAGGATAAAGAGAAAATTCTGAAAGCAGCAAGGGGTAAACGTGCCCTCACATATAAAGGGAGACCTATAAGACTCGTGACTGATCTCTCTTTTGAAACTTGGCAGGCCAGAAAGAATTGGCACGAGATTTTCAGTGTGCTAGACAGAAAAAATATGCAGCCGAGAATCCTTTATCCAGCAAGTCTGTCATTTAGAATAGAAGGAGAGATAAAGGTCTTCCCAAACAAACAAAAACTGAAGGAATTTGTCACCACTAAACCAGCCCTACAAGAGATCCTAAGGGGGACCCTGTGAGACAAAGTACCAGAGACATCACTACAAGCATAAAACATACAGACATCACAATGACTCTAAACCCATATCTTTCTATAATAACACTGAATGTAAATGGATTAAATGCGCCAACCAAAAGACATAGGGTATCAGAATGGATAAAAAAACAAGACCCATCTATTTGCTGTCTACAAGAGACTCATTTTAGACCTGAGGACACCTTTAGATTGAGAGTGAGGGGATGGAGAACTATTTATCATGCTACTGGAAGCCAAAAGAAAGCTGGAGTAGCCATACTTATATCAGACAAACTAGACTTTAAATTAAAGGCTGTAACAAGAGATGAAGAAGGACATTATATAATAGTGACAGGGTCTATCCATCAGGAAGAGCTAACAATTATAAATGTCTATGCGCCGAATACTGGAGCGCCCAAATATATAAAACAATTACTCATAAACACAAGCAACCTTATTGATAAGAATGTGGTAATTGCAGGGGACTTTAACACCCCACTTACAGAAATGGATAGATCATCTAGACACACGGTCAATAAAGAAACAAGGGCCCTGAATGAGACATTGGATCAGATGGACTTGACAGATATATTTAGAACTCTGCATCCCAAAGCAACAGAATATACTTTCTTCTCGAGTGCACATGGAACATTCTCCAAGATAGATCATATACTGGGTCACAAAACAGCCCTTCATAAGTTTACAAGAATTGAAATCATACCATGCATACTTTCAGACCACAATGCTATGAAGCTTGA
>NW_024412391.1:68514101-68515379 GCF_014898765.1 Herpailurus yagouaroundi
AACCAGGCAATTCGAGAAGAAATTAAAAAATATATGGAGACAAACGAAAATGAAAATACAACAATCCAAACGCTTTGGGACGCAGCGAAGGCAGTCCTGAGAGGAAAATACATTGCAATCCAGGCCTATCTCAAGAAACAAGAAAAATCCCAAATACAAAATCTAACAGCACACCTAAAGGAACTAGAAGCAGAACAGCAAAGGCAGCCTAAACCCAGCAGAAGAAGAGAAATAATAAAGATCAGAGCAGAAGTAAACAATATAGAATCTAAAAAAACTGTAGAGCAGATCAACGAAACCAAGAGTTGGTTTTTTGAAAAAATAAACAAAATTGACAAACCTCTAGCCAGGCTTCTCAAAAAGAAAAGGGAGATGACCCAAATAGATAAAATCACGAATGAAAATGGAATGATTACAACCAATCCCTCAGAGATACAAACAATTATCAGGGAATACTATGAAAAATTATATGGCAACAAATTGGACAACCTGGAAGAAATGGACAAATTCCTGAACACCCACACTCTTCCAAAACTCAATCAGGAGGAAATAGAAAGCTTGAACAGACCCATCACCAGCGAAGAAATTGAATCGGTTATCAAAAATCTCCCAACAAATAAGAGTCCAGGACCAGATGGCTTCCCAGGGGAGTTCTACCAGACGTTTAAAGCAGAGATAATACCTATCCTTCTCAAGCTATTCCAAGAAATAGAAAGGGAAGGAAAACTTCCAGACTCATTCTATGAAGCCAGTATTACTTTGATTCCTAAACCAGACAGAGACCCAGTCAAAAAAGAGAACTACAGGCCAATATCCCTGATGAATATGGATGCCAAAATTCTCAATAAGATACTAGCAAATCGAATTCAACGGCATATAAAAAGAATTATTCACCATGATCAAGTGGGATTCATTCCTGGGATGCAGGGCTGGTTCAACATTCGCAAATCAATCAACGTGATACATCACATTAACAAAAAAAAAGAGAAAAACCATATGATCCTGTCAATCGATGCAGAAAAGGCCTTTGACAAAATCCAGCACCCTTTCTTAATAAAAACCCTTGAGAAAGTCGGGATAGAAGGAACATACTTAAAGATCATAAAAGCCATTTATGAAAAGCCCACAGCTAACATCATCCTCAACGGGGAAAAACTGAGAGCTTTTTCCCTGAGATCAGGAACACGACAGGGATGCCCACTCTCACCGCTGTTGTTTAACATAGTGTTGGAAGTTCTAGCATCAGCAATCAGACAACAAAAGGAAATCAAAGGCATC
>NW_024412391.1:68515389-68558148 GCF_014898765.1 Herpailurus yagouaroundi
CATGAATTCAGCAAAGTTGCAGGATACAAAATCAATGTACAGAAATCAGTTGCATTCTTAGACACTAACAATGAAGCAACAGAAAGACAAATAAAGAAACTGATCCCATTCACAATTGCACCAAGAAGCATAAAATACCTAGGAATAAATCTAACCAAAGATGTAAAGGATCTGTATGCTGAAAACTATAGAAAGCTTATGAAGGTAATTGAAGAGGATTTAAAGAAATGGAAAGACATTCCCTGCTCATGGATTGGAAGAATAAATATTGTCAAAATGTCAATACTACCCAAAGCTATCTACATATTCAATGCAATCCCAATCAAAATTGCACCAGCATTCTTCTCGAAACTAGAACAAGCAATCCTAAAATTCATATGGAACCACAAAAGGCCCCGAATAGCCAAAGGAATTTTGAAGAAGAAGACCAAAGCAGGAGGCATCACAATCCCAGACTTTAGCCTCTACTACAAAGCTGTCATCATCAAGACAGCATGGTATTGGCACAAAAACAGACACATAGACCAATGGAATAGAATAGAAACCCCAGAACTAGACCCACAAACGTATGGCCAACTCATCTTTGACAAAGCAGGAAAGAACATCCAATGGAAAAAAGACAGTCTCTTTAACAAATGGTGCTGGGAGAACTGGACAGCAACATGCAGAAGGTTGAAACTAGACCACTTTCTCACACCATTCACAAAAATAAACTCAAAATGGATAAAGGACCTGAATGTGAGACAGGAAACCATCAAAACCTTAGAGGAGAAAGCAGGAAAAGACCTCTCTGACCTCAGCCGTAGCAATCTCTTACTCGACACATCCCCAAAGGCAAGGGAATTAAAAGCAAAAGTGAATTACTGGGACCTTATGAAGATAAAAAGCTTCTGCACAGCAAAGGAAACAACCAACAAAACTAAAAGGCAACCAACGGAATGGGAAAAGATATTTGCAAATGACATATCGGACAAAGGGCTAGTATCCAAAATCTATAAAGAGCTCACCAAACTCCACACCCGAAAAGCAAATAACCCAGTGAAGAAATGGGCAGAAAACATGAATAGACACTTCTCTAAAGAAGACATCCGGATGGCCAACAGGCACATGACAAGATGTTCAGCGTCGCTCCTTATCAGGGAAATACAAATCCAAAGCACACTCAGGTATCACCTCATGGCAGTCAGAGTGGCCAAAATGAACAAATCAGGAGACTATAGATGCTGGAGAGGATGTGGAGAAACGGGAACCCTCTTGCACTGTTGGTGGGAATGCAAATTGGTGCAGCCGCTCTGGAAAGCAGTGTGGAGGTTCCTCAGAAAATTAAAAATAGACCTACCCTATGACCCAGCAATAGCACTGCTAGGAATTTATCCAAGGGACACAGGAGTACTGATGCATAGGGGCACTTGTACCCCAATGTTCATAGCAGCACTCTCAACAATAGCCAAATTATGGAAAGAGCTTAAATGTCCATCAACTGATGAATGGATAAAGAAATTGTGGTTTATATACACAATGGAATACTACGTGGCAATGAGAAAAAATGAAATATGGCCCTTTGTAGCAACGTGGATGGAACTGGAGAGTGTGATGCTAAGTGAAATAAGCCATACAGAGAAAGACAGATACCATATGGTTTCACTCTTATGTGGATCCTGAGAAACTTAACAGGAACCCATGGGGGAGGGGAAGGAAAAAAGAGGTTAGAGTGGGAGAGAGCCAAAGCATAAGAGACTGTTGAGAACTGAGAGCAAACTGAGGGTTGATGGGGGGTGGGAGGGAGGAGAGGGTGGGTGATGGGTATTGAGGAGGGCACCTTTTGGGATGAGCACTGGGTGTTGTATCGAAACCAATTTGACAATAAATTTCATATATAAATTAAAAAAAAAAACAACTAAAAATAGAACTTCCCTACAACCCAGAAATTGCACTACTAGGCATTATCCACAGGATACAGGTGTGCTGTTTCGAAGGGACACATGCACCCCCATGTTTATAGCAGCACTATCAACAACAGCCAAAGTATGGAAAGAGCCCAAATGTCCATCGATGGATGAATGGATAAAGAAGATGTGGTGTATATACACACACACACACACACACACACACACACACACACACACACAGTGGAGTATTATTGGGCAATCAAAAAGAATGAAATCTTGCCATTTGTAACTATGTGAATGGGACTGGAGGGTATTAAGCTAAGTGAAATTAGTCAGAGAAAAGCAAAAATCATATGACTTCACTCATATGAGGACTTTAAGAGACAAAATAGATGAACATAAGGGAAAGGAAACAAAAATAATATAAAAACAGGGAGGGTGACAAAACAGAAGAGACTCATAAATATGGAGAACAAACTGAGGGTTACTGGAAAGGTTGTGGGTGGGGGGACAGGGTAAATGGGTAATGGGCACTAAGGAATCTACTTCTGAAATCATTGTTGCACTATATGCTAACTAATTTGGACATAAATTTAAAAAAAAATTAAAAATTATATTAAAAATTTTTAAATTAAAAAAAGAAATAATTATTGATATTTTTGTTTGGTGTGTAGTGTCAGTAATTTTACTCTAATATGGGTAAGATATTTTCCAAAGGCATACGTCCTTTCCAGGAAATCCTACCTCTCTTCTTGGACATTAGGAATGAAGATAGAGTACACTTACACATAATCACCCATACTATTTAATAATAAAATATATAATTTCTAATCTAACTTCATAGGTGCAGAGTTTACTATCTGTTTGTTATGACATGATAACTGTAGACAAACACATGATGATCTGAAATGCTTTTGGACATTTGGCTTTTATGGGGGGGGAGTGTTGAGCTGTTTTTAAGTTTTGAAGTACGTCCTACCCATGATATGTGCACTCAGCCTTCTTGCTTTATGGCAGTGGTACAGCTTTTGTCATGGCTTCTTCCCTGTGACCCTTCCCATTAGTTTCTAGCCACTGCTCAACCCTCTCCACTCAAAGAGGAAGCTTTATCTCTCCTTTTATTTCCTTCCAGTTCCTGTTAAAAAAATAGAGGCCTATTATTATCCTAATTATTATGCATAAAAAGATAATATTTTACACCAGAAAAAAAAAGTTCTCTGTCCATATTACATCAACTCAGGCAGAACTCTTATACTCAAATAGTATACACTCTGTCTTCTCCCTGGTTCCAATGAGTGAACTGTCAATGCTCTTCTCTAAAATCAGGTGTTCTACTCATTCACCGGATGCCATCTGCTACTGACTACTCAAAGAATAACTTCTGTAGTCGTTCTCTCTCTCTCCCTCTTGTATCACTGTAGGCAATGTTGGCATGCCCAGGGCTCTGCCCTGTACTCTTCACATCTTGGTCTACAACTGACCCCTAAATGTTCTCAAATTTAGACTTCAAATATGCTTCATCTCTTGAAAGATTCATCACTTATATCTCAAAGCCAAACCACACTCCTAAATTCTAAATTAATATATTCAAATTGCTTACTTAACATCTCCAGCTGCATAACTAAGAGGCGTCTTTAACATATTTAAAACTGAGGTCTTGATCTTTCCTGTATCTTTTCTTCTCAAGGTTCCACATCTCTGAAAATGGCAATTCCATGTTTTCCAGTTGCTCAGATCAAAACATTGGAAGCACAACTGAGTTTTCTCACTTCCTCATAACTACATAACAACCAACAACAAATACTCTGAACTTTTTCTTCAACATATATCCATAATCTAATAATTCTGAATAATCTAATTACTACCATCATTGCCCCTCTAGTCAAAGCCACTATTATCATTCACTTCAACTACATGGATTCTCTCCTTCCACCTTTGTTTCCATGCAGTCTGTTCTTTACACAGGAGCCACAGGCAGGTCATGGCATGCCTCTGCTTAAAAACATCGCATGGCTTTCCAGCCTCCTCAGAGTAAAAATCAAAGTCCTTGCCATGGTTTACAAGACCCTATGTTATCCAGCCCAATAAGATCTCTCTCCAATGTCATCTCTTACCCATTCCCCCCTTGCTCACTTCTAGTCACACTGGCATGTTTCTATTTTCTAGAACACATCTGGCCCTCAGTCATCCAAAGAGCCTGTGTTCCTTTGCCTGTGGATCACCTTTCCACATGGATCAACAAATCAGACCTCTTCACTGTCTTCAATCTTCTGTTAACTTATCATACAGGTCTGACATAAAATAGAATATTAATAAAGGCTAGAACATGCATAATAGTAAATGCTTGCTACATCCATCATTAGAGATTGTATTGGATCAGATGTGATATATATTTAGAGAAATACAGTTTCACTGTGTGAATGAAATCTAGAAGATTTAAAACAATAAATATCTTCCATGTAACTGTGAAAGAGAAATACTAATTGCTAACACTTCCTGAATTCTATTTTCCTGGACATTGTGTTCCTTATGCATATTAAATCACTTAATCTTTAAAATTGCCCTGGGGAATAGGTAATATTATTTCCATTTTAGAGACAAGACACGTGCAAAGAGAAGTAATTTGCCCCAAATCACAAAGAACAGGAGCTGGGATTTCAATCAAAGTGATATCTTCAAAACTATGCCTTTCACCACCACGCTCATTTTCCAAACTATGTCCATAATTTCAGGTTTCTTCATGAAACAAAATCCTCTAGGTTCAACCTTGGTTTTTTAAAAGTACCACTCTTAGGAGAGATGTTGATAATAAGGGAGGCTGTGCATGTGTTGGGGGAGGGATTTTATGAAAATTCGCTATACCATCCTCTCAATTTTGCTACCAATCCCAAACTTCTCTAAAAAGTCTTTTAAAAATTCCTTTAGAAAAAAAGTTAGAATGCTCAAATAAATTGTAAATAAGATTACAAAAGGAAGGCAAGTACGGTTGGCACAATTCTAATACCCTCCCAAGATTCTTTCCCCTTGGCGTACACTTCTGCATGATCCTCTCTGTTGAGGGTAGGCAGGCTTTGTAAATATGATGGAATGGTCACTCCAATTCCTGGATAATGCTACTTTGCACAGGTGACCTTAAGAAAGAGTGATGTTCCTCACTGGGCTCCACCATAAGTGAGCATAAGTTCAGGGAGCCCGCTTCCTGAAAAACAAAGTCAAATTCTGGAACACAAATTTTATGTACAGGAAGTTTTCCATTGTTGGCTTTGAAGATGGAGAGAGTCATACGGCATGGACCTGCGAGTATGTAAGTGACCCTCTAGTAGGTTTCTATCAAGTAACTGAATTCTGCCAACAATTGGAATCATCTTGGAGGAGGACTCTGAACTTCAGATGAAGATCCAGCTGAGAACCTAGCTTCTCTGTGCCTGGATTTATAACCCACAAAACTGTGAGATCATATATTGGTATTACTTGAAGCCATTATGTTTGCAGTGATTCCTTACTTGGCAACAGAAAACTAAGACAACAGGTATCTCAGTTATATCAATGAATATAATTCGTTCACATTCACTCAGAAAAAGAAACTACTTTGTCTGATTCGGTTTAAAGAAAATATTTTGCCTAGAAGAAATATATATCTAAAGCAAAATGCTGTAGAAATAGAGCAAAAAAGTGGCAATATTAATAGAGTAGATTGAAAAAATAATGCAGAGGCACTAGGATTGTTTATATTGACCAAAGAGTTATAATCTACCAGATAGGTAATACAGCCATACACTTCTATGTGCCTGCTACACAAAATAACAAAATGAAGCATGAGAAGTACAAGATGAATTTGAAACAAAGATCTTGTGAGAGTGTTCGATACATCTTTGTCAGGCTCAGATGAGGTTCACAGAATTTGTGTGCTTAAGGGATCATGGAGGTTGGTGGCAGCAAGAACAGGTGAGAAGCAGCATGGAGAGGGATTCCTGCTGATTAACTGTTGCTTAATTTCAGTTATGCCCTTCGTGTAAGAGCAAACTTCAGGTCAGAACCTGAAAGGACACCAATTTCTTACTCTTTGCCCCATTATCTGGTTAAAATATACTGAAAAACCTGAGTGTTTAAAGTATATTCAGAATCCACATTTGACTTAATTGTATACTTTATCCTGGCTAATATACGGTTATGTCAGTATTTGGATGAACATTACCAACAAAATATTGAACGAAAAATATATACAGTGCGATTGTTATTAATTATGAAACTATTGTGACATTCGGTTTATTGTGGACTTGACCTACTTTTATTAAGATTTTTATTGTTTCCCTGAAATTAAATACCTTACCTGTTGATTCATTTTAACTGGACTGCCAAGTCCACAGTGTGGTATGGAGCTGTGGTCTTCACACAAGGTTGGGCATAAACACACCAGAGGGTACACAAAGACATTCCAAGGGTTCAAGTTTCCTTTACTGATGCTGATACTTTCAGATCCTTAGCTTCTATGTAGATTCTTTTCCAATCCTTATCTGAAAAAGAACATATTTTGCTGATTCTTCATTCCCAACTCTCCTTTCATAATCCTTTCTCCTACTTCACCCAGATTATGATCCTCTCACATTATCCAGAATCTTGCAATGAAGTGTGTCCCTAGCCAATAAAACTATCCCAGGCATCAAATGAAGTCAGTTTGATTGAAAGAAACATTGGTGAGTGACTTTAGTGACTGTTTAACAACTTGTTTTGCAAGTCAGTTGGCTTTAAATTCTTTGCTTTCAACAAAATTGATGTAATACCCAATAAAATCAATAACATATTATTGAAAATAATTTTTGTGACTTTTGGCATATTTATATAAAAGCTTCAGACAAATTGAGTAATATTAATACTCCCATCCCATCCACTTAAAAATGTGAAAAGGATTTTACATTCATAAAAACAAAACCTAACAGATTTGATTGAACTCTGATTCTCTAACAATTCTAATTATTCATCCATAGATAGAAGAGAAAGTTTAATCTCTCTCATTTATAAATGTAAGACTGATCAATTTTGTCATATTTAATAATTATTTATCAGCCTCTTAACATGTCTATATTGTTCTGACCACATGAGACCTAATAAAAATTGCATTGGCAAATTAATTATGAAGATATGTCTTAGTAATTAGACATAATTCTTTTCATAAGAAATTTAAAAAATTAATTTTGAATTATATGCCCATATTTATTGTAGGGAATTATAATAAGGTGATCAATAAAAGATACTAAAAATAGAATATTACATTAAGATAAAATGTTATGAAAGTTGTATAGCAAAACTCAGAGGTCTAGGATAAAAAAGGTATTATATAGAATTCCTAAACATAAAAAGAATGAGTACTTTTTAAAAAGTAAATGATTGTAGGGGTGCCTAGGTGGCTCAGTCAGTTGGGCAGCTGACACTGGCTCGGGCCATGATCTCATGGTTCATGGGTTTGAGCCCTACGTCAGGCTCTGTGCTGGTAGCTCAGAGCCTGGAGCCTGCTTCAGATTCTGTGCCTCCTTCTCTGTCCCTCCCCTGCTAATGCTCTGTCTGTCTCTCGCTCAAAAATAAACATTAAAAAAATGATTAAAAAAATAAATTATTGTGAGCATGAAATCACTGTGATATTTAGGTTCAATCGGACATTTTTAAGAGAATTATCTAGATGTTAATTTTTAATGAAAATAGTTGCAGTCTGTCAAATTGCATCTTTATGACTATTTAAAATTTTGATTAAAAATTTTAGCTATCAACTTAGACGTGCATATTGGAGAGCATATTTTTCACAATGTATTAAAGACGATATGAGCAAAGAAGTTTGAAGGCATTACCACAGAGCAGGGGCTTTGGATTTGGTCATTCCTGGGATGTAATAATTTCTTGTACTACTTTCTAACCAGAGCATAGCATATTCCATCAGCAATAAATTAGGATTAATTCCTCTTTCAAGATTGCTGAGAATAAATAAAATAATGTCTATAACTGACCTACCCTGTACTTAGTACCCATACCTCCCTCATATCTTCCACTACAGGGAACATGGTGCCTAACCTAGTAAATGTGTTGACTTAATTTCAAAAAAAAAATCAACTTTAGACATAACAATACCCAGAGAAAAAGCTTTTCATGACAAGGGGAACCAGGTCTCTGACCAACATTCCAAGACATGGATACCATTAAAACAGACTGCTTTTCTGGTTTGTTTTTTTTTTTTAATGTTTATTTTTGAGAGAAAGAGAGACAGACAGACAGAGCGTGAGTGGCAGAGGGAAAGAGAGAGAGGGAGACACAGAATCCAGAGCAGGCTCCAGGCTCTGAGCTGTCAGCACAGAGACGGATGCGGGGCTCAAAGTCACGAACCGCGAGATCGTGACCTGAGATCAACCAACTGAGCCACCCAAGCGCCCCTTGCTTTTCTTTTAATTAGGATTATGTGCCATGTAGATGAATTCAAATATTATAAGGAGAATTTCTGAACTTTACACATGCTTGTCATTAAATTATAAACACTAATATTTTACAAGAAAAGGCATACAGATGTTTTCTTCAGGAAATACTAGACTTACCCTTAAAAAAGGTCCATAAAAAAAAAAAACACTCCTCCCTTGAAATTAGCATATTCTATTATAGCTAGTAGAGATTTCAATACAGAATATCTTTTTTAATTTTTTTAACGTTTTATTTATTTTTGAGACAGGGAGAGACAGAACATCAACATGGGAGGGTCAGAGAGAGGGAGATACAGAATCTGAAACAGGCTCCAGGCTCTGAACTGTCAGCACAGAGACCGACGGGGGGCTCGAACTCACGGACCGAGAGATCATGACCTGAGCCAAAGTTGGCCACTTAACCGACTGAGCCACCCAGGCGCCCCTCAATACAGAATATTTTTGTGCCTGTCTAATGGGGAACTCAAAATTATCTGTGTATCTTTGTATTTCGTAAACTGTAAGGCTGGGGTTTGTCTGAAGAATACAGTGTATCAGTGATCTTTAAATAGATGTGAGTAAGCAAGAGATTGCAAATTTATCAGAAACATAGATAAAATTTAAAACTAAGGGTTTCAGTAGGTCCTCAAAGCCATGAACTGCAGTGAGAGGCAGACCAGGTTTCTTTGGACCTCATACCCCATGTTAGGAAGAATAAAGAAATTAGTAACCCTGAGGAATGAATTAATAGAAGTCAAATCTGTGGAAAAAAGGACCAAAATCAAATACATAAACTGGAAGATTTATCCAACAGTGATTTTGGTCGTAACAATCAACTACAATTTATTAGCTTCCATAAATTAAGGCCCTTTGTGAATTAATCAATCAAAAACTTAACCTCTAGAAAATGGTTCATAGATTAGATTTCTGATTCATTATGACAGATGAATGCCTGGGTTTATTTTTGATTTTCATAGAATCCTTAAATATTCCTGGTTAAATAAACTCTTGGCAAATAGGAATGATAGATTCCTAAGTACAATTGTGGCTTAAGCAGATACAAGGCAAGAGAAAACTATCCCCACACCTACCTCCACACAAATAGGACTTCAATAAAAAATAATTTTCACCATCCTTCTAAAGTTTTTTCTTTTTATGTAGACAAGTAAAGTTGGACTGGAACTATGGAGTTACATATTCAGAAACAAATATATATTTATTTGATAAATCAAATTATGATTCAATCTTAGTAAGGCGATGTATACTATGCTTATGTCTAACTTTATTTAATCATCTTTATTCATGCATACATCTCTTTATTATCTTTTGTCTTTAGGATTTTTATAAGAAATAACTGCTTATGCAAAAATGTAAATTTGGTGCCTGGGTGTCTCAGTGAGTTAAGCATCCAACTTCAGCTCAGGTCATGATCTCACAGTTCATGGGTTCAAGCTCCGCGTCAGGTTCTGTACTGACAGTGCAGAGGCCTGGAGCCTGCTCCCTATTCTGTGTCTCCCTCTCCCTCTATGCCCCTCCCTGACTTATGCTCTATCTCTGTCTTTCAAAAATGAATAAACGTCAAAAATTTTTTTTATGTAAACTTTTGAAAGCAGTCATCTAAAACTAAATACTGGCCATCAAAAGAGTCAAGTGAACCATTCAGCACAAGCAAAAGGTTTATGCCCAAAGGTTTTACAACATTCATTTATATGAAAATAAGTAAAATATATTTTAGCATATATATTCAGAATTGATTTTATGCACATTATGTATTCTAATTATAACATTCTAATTTATAAACAATACATACTATGGTTCTGACAGTGAAACTGTGATGAAACACAGAGTACAAATTTTAATTACATACAGTTCTAATACAGTGAGCACTGCAGCATTTCTGTCATCTTTGAAATGGTAACAGAATGAAAAAAAAGTTTTTGAAATATGAGCATGAAGGTAATGAGATCAATAAATGTCAGCTAGAAAAAGTAATCACAACTCCTGAGACTCACTGACCTTTCTACAAATTCCAGAAATAATAGAGTAGCTTGGGATGAGGAATTCTTTAACAATGAGAAACTGATACAATTATAAGAAGAAAGGGAAGCATAGATTGCCTTATGACAGCAAAAACATTGCCTATAAAGGTAATTTTGACACAATAATTTATTCCCTTGATTTTTCTGCTAAGGTCACCACCAACATTGATCACAAATCTTTGGTCTTTACAGAGACAAAATTCCCATTGAAGCCTTGTGAATACTGATATACCTGCTTCATAAACTTTTAGTTTGCTTTGTCATATTTAGCATCCTAATAGAGGTTAATCGTGCAGTTAGTTAATTTAAATGCTTAAAGTGAAAAGCATTCTATTTTGGAAGTTGTAAAATCACTCTATCAGTATCTGAATATAATCTGGAAAAATCCAATTTTGGAAAGTGTTTGAAGGAGTCTTTGGAAAGATTTAATCATCATTAAACATTCAGCATTTGAATATAAAATGAAATGACACTGTAAAACTCCGAGCTATTATATTAAAATATTTTTTAAAGTCCACAAAATTTTAGAACATACTGTAAAATAAGGCTTCTGGAATGGCTAAGTTTCTACAGAACCAGAAGGGATGAGAAAGGAGTAAGTTTTCATTTATTATGGCTTTTATTCTGAGTGCAGACTGGAATTGGCACTATAAAAGTGGCTAAAATTTCAAGGGAAAACCCACAGTCGTTCTACACCAAAAAATGAGAAAAAAAAAAGTTCAGGGAAAACACAGGTATTTAAAAGTGAAGGTAAAATCAAGGAAATTAAAAAACCAGAAATATAAACCACAGATTCTGCTCAAATACCTCATCCATATGTTTGGCTGACCCCGAACTATACATGCGCTGGGAAAAGTCAAAGTAGTATGTCTAAATATAAAAAACAAAAACAAAAACAAAACTGAGATTTAAATATCCAGCCAAGAGGCAGAGTTTTCAATTTGACTCCAACCAAATTACCTACTGAAAGAAGTCATCAACACACTTCTTAGAAATATAACAAAATCCAGAGACTCCACAACCTGAAATTCAGGATGCTCAGGACATGATTATAAACTACTTGACTCATAAAGAATCAGGAATCTTAAAAAAAAAATCATCTGAAACCCAATCAAAAAAAGAAACAGGTCTTGAAATTATCAGAAAAGGAATTCTAAATAACTGTTATAATTAAACTCAATAAAAATATGATCACAATGAGAAAAAGAAAGCAATTCTTGGAGATGAAATAAAAAGCTATAAAAGAGAACTGAATGTGACAGGATTCTGAGAAGATATTAAGTAGAAAGTACCAGGAATCTGTCTTCCCAACGAGGTAACACTTATACTGGCAGAATCTGTCTAACATAACTATTTAGGAACTCTAGAGGCTACTGAAGGTTGCAAATTTCAAAGGAAGGCTTGAATATTAAATTACAGTTAATTTCGGGGCGCCTGGGTGGCTCAGTCAGTTAAGCGGCCGACTTTGGCTCAGGTCATGATCTCGCGGTCCGTGAGTTCAAGCCCCGCGTCGGGCTCTGTGCTGACAGCTCAGAGCCTGGAGCCTGTTTCAGATTCTGTGTCTCCCTCTCTCTGACCCTCCCCTGTTCGTGTTCTGTCTCTCTCTGTCTCAAAAATAAATAAATGTTAAAAAAAAATTTTTTTTAAATAAATAAATAAATTACAGTTAATTTCAGTTGTTATCACAATAGCAGGTACCCATTCCTCTCCTCCAGCCCTATGGCAGGTACACATGTTCCTAAAACAGCCAGCACATAGCTTGTAGGACCCACAGTGAGCACATGTATGGGATCCTTAATAAGTTTATCACCAAATTTCTCATCAGAAACTTTGGAGGCCAGAAGGCAGTGGGCAGATATAATCAAACTGCTAAAAGAAAAAAGCTGTCCACCAAGAATCCAATATCCAGCAAAACTATCCCTCAAGAGTGAGGGTGAAATTAAGACATCCCCAGATAAACAAAAGCTGAGGAAATCCATGACCAAATATCTGACCTGCAAGAAATACTCAAGGAAGCCCTGCAGGGTGAAATGAAAGGACACCAGACAGTCACTCAAAGCTACATGAAAAAATAAAGATCTCAATAAAAGTAAATAGGGGAGGGGGCACCTGGATGGCTCAGTTGGTTAATTGTCTGACTCTACATTTTGGCTCAGATATGATCTCACGATCATGAGATAGAGCCCTGTGTTGGGCTCTGCACTGACATTGTGGAGCTTCTTGGGATTCTCTCTCTCCCCCTTCCCCATTCTCTCTCTGTCTCCCTCAAAATAAGTAAATACATTTTTAAAAAAGTAAATATCTTCTCCCATTCTCTCAGTTGCCTTTTAGTTTTGCTGATTTTTTCCTTCTCTGTGAGGAAGGTTTTTATTTTCATGAGGTTCCAATAGTTCATTTTGCTTTTGTTTCCCTTGCTTCTGGAGACATGTCTAGTAAGAAGGTTCTGTGGCCGAGGCTAAAGAGGTTGTTGCCTGTTTTCTCCTCGAGTATTTTGATGGCCTCCTGTCTTACATTTAGGTCTTTCATCAGTTTTGAGGGGTTGTTTGTGTATCATGTAAAAAAGTGGTCCAGGTTCATTCTTTTGCATGTCGCTGTCAGTTTTCCCAGCACCATTTCCTGAAGAGACTGTCTTTTTCCCATTGAATATTCTTTTCTGCTTTGTCAAAGATTAGTTGGCCATGCACTTGTGGGTCCATTTCTGAGTTCTCTATTCTGTTCCATTGATACATGTTTCTTTTTGTGCCAATACCATATTGTCTTGATGATTACAGCTTTGCAACACAGCTTAAAATATGGAATTGTGATGCCTCCTGCTTTGGTTTTCTTTTTCAAAATTGCTTTGGCTATTCAGGGTCTTTTATGGTTCCATACAAATTTTAGAATTGTTTGTTCTATCTCTGTGAAGAATGTCTGAGTTATTTTGATAGGGATTGATTTGAATGTACAGATTGCTTTGGGTAGTATGGACATTTTAACATTATTTGTTCTTCCAATCCATAAGCATGGAATTTTTTCCCCATTTTTTTTTGTGTCTTCTTCAATTTCTTTCATAAGCTTTCTATAGTTCTCAGTATACATATCTTTTATCTCTTTGGTTAGGTATATTCCTAGGTATTTTATGGTTTAGCATATTCACAAATGACATATCAGAAAAGGATAAGTATCCAAAATCTATAAAGAATTTATCAAACTCAACACCAAAACACAAATAATCCAGTGAAGAAATGAGCAAAAGACATGAAGAGACACTTTTCCAGAAAAGACATTCAGATGGCTGAAGACACATGAAAAGATGCTCAACATCACTCATCATCAGGGTAATACAAATCAAAACTCCTGTCAGAATGGCTAAAATGAACAACTCAGGAAATGACAGATGTTGGCAAGGATGTAGAGAAAGTGGAATCCTTTTGCAGAGTTAGTGGGAATGCAAACTGGTGCAGGAACTCTGGAAAACAGTATGGAATTTCCTCAAAAAATTAAAAATAGAACTACCTTGACCAGCAATTGCACTACTAGGTATTTATCCAAAGGATACAAAAATGCTGAATCAAAGGGGCACATACACCCCAATGTTTATAGCAGCACTATCAACAATAGCCAAAGTATGGAAAGAGCCCAGTGTCCATCAACTGATGAATGGATAAAGAAGATAGGGTATATGCACAATGGAATATTACTCAGTGGTCAAAAAGAATGAAATCATACCAGTTGCAACAACATGGATGGAACTAGAGTATATTATGCTACGCAAAGTAAGTCAATCAGAGAAAGACAAATACCATTCGATCTCACTCATGTGGAATTTAAGAAAGAAAACAGATGAACATATGGGAAGGGAAGGAAAAATAAGGTGGCAACAGTTAGCGAGGCAAACTATAAGAGACTCTTAATACAGAGAAGAAACTAAGGGTTGTTGGAGGGGAGGTGGGTGAGGGGATGGGCTGAATGAATGATGGGTACTAAAGAGGACACTTGTTGGGATGAGCATTGGGTATTATATGTAAGTGACTAAATTCTAAACCATTATTACACTATGTGTTAACTTTGATTTAAATAAAATATTTTTAAAAGTAAATGAGTGAGCAAGTATAAAAGCTAGTATTATTATAACAATGTTTTGTAGTTCTACTTTTTTCCTACATTATTTAAGAGAGTAAAATATATTGTATTAATCTAAAAATGTAGTATTATTTTAACTTTGGTTTGTAATGCCACACTTTGTTTTCTACATAATTGAAGACTACCACATTTAAAAGAATTATTAGTTTATTTTTGGGGGCACACAACATATAAAGTCATGATTTGGTCACATGAACAACTGAAAAGTATAGGAATGGAGCTGGAAAATAGCAGAGATTTTGTATGTTATTGAAGTCATGCTGGTTTAAATTCAATTTAAGATGTTATAACTTTAGGATGCTAAATGTAATTTCCATGATAATCACAAAGACAAGAGCTACAGAATATACACAAAAGGAAATGAGAAAGGAATTTAATCACTGCACTACAAAAAATCAACTAAAAACACAAGAATAGAGTAATACAAAAAATGAGGAACAAAAATATGGGGCATATAGAAGTCAAATAAAATAATTACAGATGTCTCCTTTTATCAGTGATTACTTTAAATAAAATGGATTACACTGTCCAGTCAAAAGACAGAGATTGCTAGAATGGATAAAATCATAATACAATTATATTCTGTTACATCTATAGACACAAATAGATTGAAAGTGAAATGATGGAAAACAACATTCCATGCAAATAATAAACAAAAGAGAGATGGGGGGAGCCATACTAATAACAGAACAAAATAGGCTTTAAATCAAAAAAGATTACAAGAGAAAAAGAAGGACATTATATATTAGTAAAATGTTCAATACAGCAAGAATTTGTAACAATTATAAACATTTACACACCTAATAACAGACCAACAAAATATATAAAGCAAAAACTGACAGAACCAAAGGAAGAAATAGAAAACTCTATGACAATAGAGATGTCAATACCTCACTCTCAAAAATGGACAAATCAATCAGACATAAATTAAGAAAGGAAACAGAAGACTTAAAAATATAAAAAACTGGGATGCCTGGGTGGCTCAATTGGTTGAGCGTCTAATTCTTGATTTCAACTCAGGTCATGATCCCAAGGTTGTGGGATGGAGCCACACATCAGGCTCTGTGCTGAGCAAGGAGACTGCTTAATGTTCTCTCTCTCCCCGCCTCTGTCCCTCTCACCCACTCATGCTTGCTCTCTCTCTCTTTCTCTCTCTCTCTAAAATAATAATAATGATAAAATACAACAAACTAACTAGATCTAACAGGCATATACAGAACTCTACCAAAGAACAGAATAGACATTCTTCTCAAGTGCATAGGAGACATTTTCCAGAACAGCTCATATGTTAGGCCACAAATTAAAGTCTCAATAGATTTTAAAGATATATCATAGAAACTATCTTCTCTGACTACAGTGGGATGAATTTAGAAATCAATAATATAAGTAAAACTGGAAAATTCACAAATGTGTAGAAATTCAATAGTATCCTCTTAACAAATTGATCAAAAAAAAAAAAAAAAGAAATCACATAAAAAAGTGGAAATCCTTAGAGAAAAGTGGAAATTAAAACATAACATACCAAAACTTTGGGGATGTAGTGAAATCGCTGTAAAGGTGGAGTTTAAAGATTTACAATCAAACATTAATAGAGTTCCAGGACAAGATGATTATATAGGAAGATCCTGAACTTACCTCTTCCTACAGACATACAGATTCTACAGTTATATATGGAACAATACCCTCCAGGTGAAAAAAAAAATCCTAAAAGCTGATGAGCCAACCCCTTTACATCAAGCAAACAAAAAGGAAACCACATCAAAGAGGGTAGGAAAAGCTGAGAGATAATCTCACCATAAACCCCACCCACAATGCAGCAGTTCTTAATCAGGAGAAAACTCAAAACTTAGAGCTTCTGAGGAGTAAAGGGCTCATACGCCACATTGGACACCTGAACTTTTAAGACCAGCATTTGAGAGACAAGTCCCCAAAACAATTGCCTTTGAGGACCAATGGAGCTCATACCCATGAGACATGTAGGGCTGTGGTGAACTGAGAAATAGCTCTTGAAGGATCTGTCCACAGATTGAGCCATCCCAGGGCCCAGCACAGAGGCAGCCCATTAGAAGATTGCCCAGACATTATGTGAAAGGCTGATTTGCTAATTTTAAAACATTGGCCTGAGGGGCAAAGGCCTGCTGAGATATTCTCTAGGGATGGAGGCTGGTGGGTGCCATCTTCTGCTCTCAGCTTGCTAAAGTCAGCAGGCAACATCTTTTTCTCCTTTTATTTTCTTTTTATTCTTCTTATTTATTTCTTTTATTCTTACATTTATTTATTTATTTATTTATTTATTTATTTATTATTTATTTATCAGTGTCATGTTTGCACTCTGCCTCTGACCCACTCCAGCCAGTGGGTGCCATCCACACACTCTCCCTTTGTCTCACCCCAGAGTGCCATTATCTCCTGGGGGAAGGTTCTACTCATATCTGACTTTACAGTTTTTATGTCCGGTGACACAGCATTTGTGGCTGCCATCCAGGGGATACCTGTTAATTGTCTGGATCCAAAGACCAGGGAGGGACTTGTATTCCTAGGTCTCATGGGACTGTAACAATGCAGAGACAGGTCTTGGCAGACTACCACTCCCAGTCGTTGTACAGACAGTAGATTGAAACATATCCCCAGCCGTTCTGTCAAATAAAGTCTATTTGTTTATCCAGAGGCTTTAGCCTGTTGGACAAATTATGCTTTGGCACACTTACAGTGGCTTATGAAGGTGCTCCCAGGGAACAAAGGCTGGTGCACATCATCTTTTTACTCTCCCTCTGCCTTGCTCTAACTCACTAGTGTCTTCCAGAGAGGAGCTTATACACTTAACTTGTGCCCTGAGTTTTGGGGCTGCTGCCAAAAATAAACACCTACATTGCTTGGCTCTGGTGGCCAGCAGGGCTTGTATTCACAGGTCCCACAGGACTGTAACCAATGGAAAAAGAGCTTTTAACAGCTGTCAAGCCCAGGACACAGCAAGAAGCGACAGACCCAGGAGCTCAATTTGTATGTAAAAGAGGCCTATTAGCTATTCATTATAGCTACTGCTTGAGGGTCACACTTCAAGTTAGGCATACATCTAAGGACTGGATGTAAATTCTTCCTGAGACCTCAGAGAGCAGGGGCTAACTCTGTCCTTTTCCTCTACTGCTACAGAATGCCAGCATATCTTGGAAGAGACCTCTTACAAGTCTAGTACACCAGTCTTTACATCTGGTGCTCTGGTTTTTGAGGTTGCCGCCCAATAGATATCCCTTGATCACCTGGACCTAGTGGCCAGAAGGGTTTGTGCTCCTGGGGCCCATGAAATTGCAACATTGAGAAAGACAATTGTGGCAGACTACCAATTTGAGGTTACTGCACAGACAGCACACTGAAACACATCCTCAACCATTCTGTAAAAGAGGTCTACGTGTTAGTCCTGGAGCTTCATCTTTAGAGACAGGCTTCAGGGTTGGCACACATAAGGGGCTATTGAGGGAACATAGGTTGGGATACCATCACTGTGCTCTCTCTTTGCCTCTCTTCAGCTACAAGCATCTCCCACAAAAATGCTTATACCCTTATCTGGTGTTCTAATTTTTGCAAGAGCAGTTCAGGGAACACAACCAGATTGCCTGGCTTTGACGTCCAGTGGGGCTTAAACTGTGTTACCGCAGGACTGAATATATTTTTATTCTTTAAAAGCTGTCGCCTGAGGGTTTGGCCTCCAATCAGCCTACATCTAGGTACTGACTGAAATCTACCACTTTGGGACACTGACTGGTCTTAGCATACCCTCAACTCCTGGGAGTTATTAAAAATAAAAAAGGCTGCCTAGACAATCAAAGAGGTTAGAAAGACAATCAAGATCAAGAGCAGGATTGAACAACAAGTTTCATCTCCTATATAAGGCTAACCCACCAAGACTCAGAGAAATGGGTGTTTCATCTAATAGGTAGAAACTAAACAGAGTTAAGCAAAATGATGAAACAAAAAAATATGTTCCAAATAAAAGAAAAAATAAATAAAAGCTCAGGAAAAAAAAAAAACTTATGAAACAGAGATAAGTAATTTAACTGTTAAAGAGTTCAAAATAATGGTATTAATGATGCTCCCCAAACTCAGAAGAAGAACAGATGAACACAGCAGGAACTTCAACAAAGAGATGGAAAATATAAGAAAGTACCAAACAGAAGTCACATAGCTGAATACAATAAATGAACTGAAAAACATTCTAGAAGTGTTCAACAACAACGAAGCAGAAGAAAGGATCAGTGAACTCAAAGACAAGACAAAAGAACTCATCCAATCTTAACAGCAAAAAGAAAAAAGGATGAAAATAGTGAACACAGTTTAAGAGACTTATAGCACAACCTCAAGGGATATAGCATTCACATTATAGGAATTCCAAAAGTAAATAGAGAGATGAAGGGGAAGATAATTTATTTGCAGAAATAATGGATAAAAACCTCCCTAACTTGGGAAAGGAAACAGACATCCATATCCAGAAAGCCCAGAGTTCCAAATAAGATGAACTCAAAGAGACCCAAATGAAGACACATTATAATTAAAATATCAAAACTTAAAGACAAGGAAAGAATCTGAAAAGCAGCAAGAGAAAAACAATGTGTTATGTACAAGGGAACCCCTATAATACTAACAGCAAATTTTTCATCAGAAACTTTGGAGGCTAGAATGAAGTACCATGATATAGTCAAAGCACTGAAAAGAAAAACTTCCAACTGAGAATATTTCTACCTACCCAAGTTATCATTCAGATTTGAAGGAGAGATAAAGAGTTTTCCAGACAAGCAAAAGCTGAAGGAGTTCATAAACAGCCCAATAAGAAATACTAAAGGGACTTCTTAGACTGACAAGAAAGGGTGCTAATTAGTAACAAGAAAACATATGAAAGTGTAAATCTCACTGGTAAAGGTAAATATATAGTAAAGCTAGTGGATTAATCACCTACAAAGCTAGTATGAAGGTTAAACACAAAAGTGATGGGAAAAAAACCTGTAACTACAACTAACGATGTAGAAGATGAAATGATCTAAAATGTGATATCAAAAACATAAAACATGGGAAAGGGGTAAAAATGCAGAGCTTTAGAATGAATTCAAACTTAAGCTGTTATCAACTAAAATAGAATGTCATAAACCTAAGTTGTTATATGTAAGCCTCATGGTAACCACAAATCAAAAACCTATAGTCAATACACAGAAGATAATGAGAAAGGAATCTAAGCATATCACTAAAGAAAGTCATCAAAACAAAAAGGAAGTCAGAAAGAGAAAAGAAAAAAAGAAAAGAAAAACAGACGAAATACAAAAAGAAAGAAATTATCAAAATGGCACAAAGTACATACCTATCTGTAATTACTTTAAATGCAAATGGACTAAATTCTCCAATCAAAAGACACAGAGTGGCTGAATGGATAAAATAAATAAATAAATAAGACACATCTATGTGTTACCTATAAGAGATTCACTTCAAATGTAAGAAATTATATTAACATCTTTTCTGGCCATAAAGGTATGAAACTAGAAATCAACTTAAAATATAAAATTAAAAAATTAAAATAGGTAGAGATTAAACAACATGCTACTGAACAACCAAAGGTTGACAAACCCAAACCAGAAATCAAAAAATACCTTCAGACAATAATGATAATAAAAATAAAATATACAAAAACTTACAAGACACACCAAAAGCAGTTCTAAGAGGGAAGTTCATAGAAACAAACAAACAAAAAAAATCTCAAGCAAAAACCTAACTTTGCACCTTCAGGTAATAGAAAAAGAAGATCAATTAAGTCCAAAGTTAGTAGAAGGAAGGAAAAAACAAAAATCAGGGCAGATATAAATAAAATAAAGACTACAAAGACAATAGAAAGACCAATGAAGCCACGAGATGGTTTTTAAAAAGATAAAATGAACAAATTTTAGTTGGACTCACTAAGAAAAACAGAAAGAGGATATAAATATATAAAATCAGAAATGAAAGAGGAGTTGTTACAACTACTACTACAGAAATACAAAAGATCATAAAATACTTATATGAACAGTTATGCATCAGCAAATTGGACAACCTAGAAGAAACAGACAAATTCCTAGAAAATACAATCTTCCAAGACCAAACCATGAAGAAATAGAAAATCTAAACAGACTGATTGAAGATCTAAGGAGACTGAATCAATAATCAAAAACTTTTCTTGGGGCGCCTAGCTAGCTCAATCATTAGAACAGACAACTCTTGATCTCAGAGTTGTAAGTTTAAGCCCCACATCGGGTGCAAAGATTACTTAAAAATAAAATCTTTAAAACAAAACAAACTTCCCAATAAACAAAAGCCCAGGACCAGATGGCTTCACTGATGAATTCTACCAAACTATTAAAGAACAGTAAGACCAATTCTTTTCAAACTCTTACAAAACCAAAAAACAGAAGAAGGAACACTTCAAACTCATTTTACAAAGCCAGCATTATACTGATATGAAAACCAAACAAGGACACCATGAGAAAAAAAAATCATAGGCCAATATCCCCAATAAACATAGATGCAAAAATCCCCAACAAAGTATTACCAACCTAATTTCAACAACACATTAGAAGGATCAAAAACCACGATCAAGCAGGATTTATTCTAGCATGCAAGAATGGTTCAACATCCACAAATCAATCATAGTGATACACCACATTAACAAAAGGAGAAAAATCATTGATCGTGCAGAAAAATTATTTGACAAAATTCAACCTCCAGTTATGATAAAAATTCTCAATAATGTGTATATAGAGGAAATGTACCTCAACATAATGAAGGGTATATATGAAAATACCATAGCTAACACCATTTTCAATGATGAAAAGCTGAATGCTTTTCCTCTAACATTAGGAATAAGACAAGGATGCCCACTATCACCAGTTTTATTCAACATAGTACTGGAAATTCTAACCAGAGCAATTAGATAAGATAAAGAAGGAAAAGTTATCCAAATTGGAAAGATAAAAGTATATATATATATATATATATATATATATATATATATATATATATAAAATTGTTATGTTGTATACCCCAAAGTAATATAATGTTGTAAGTGAATTAACCTTAATAAAAATATGAAAAAAGGCAGACATTAAAAAACAAGAAAGATCTCAAATCAACAACCTACCTTTACAACTTAAGAAACTA
Source organism: Herpailurus yagouaroundi (assembly GCF_014898765.1). Classification (NCBI taxonomy): domain Eukaryota; kingdom Metazoa; phylum Chordata; class Mammalia; order Carnivora; family Felidae; genus Herpailurus; species Herpailurus yagouaroundi. The sequence continues at coordinate 68,537,047 of NW_024412391.1, forward strand.
GAAAAGAAGAACAAATTAAGCCCAAAGCTATCAGAATAAAGGGAACAATAAGAAATAGAGCAGAGTTCAACAAAACAGAGAATAGAAAAATAGAGAAAATCAATGGAACCGAAAGTTGGATCTTTTAGAAGATCAGTAAAATTGACAAACTTTTAGCTAGATGGACTAAGTAAAAAGAGAGAGAGAGAGAAGATTCAAATTACTTAAATGAGAATTTTTAGTGGACATTTTTATTGATTCTGCAGAAATAAGAGAATTATAAGAGAGTATTATGAACACCTATATGCCAACAAATTGAATAAACTTGAAATAGACAAATTCCTAGAAATACAAAAGCTATCAAGACTAAATCATGAGGAAATAGAAAATCTGAATAGACGCATAACTAATAAAGAACTGAATCAGTAATCAAAATCTCCTGACAAAGAAAAGCCCTAATCCAGATAGTTTCTCTGGTGAATTCTATCAAACATTTAAGAAATAATTATTACCAGCTCTTCTCAAACTTTTTCAAAAAATGGAAAAGGAGGGAACACTTCCTAATTCATTCTATGAGTTTTAGCATTACCCTGATGCCAAAGCCAGACAAAGACACTACAAGACTACAGACCAATATCCCTTATGTGGCTATGAACATGAGTGTACAAATATATCTTTGAGATCTTGCTTTCAGTGTTTTTATTAAAATCCAAAGAATTTTTTAAAGCAAATATTACGTTATCCTGTGGGGTTATCATGCATGTAAGTGTAATACATATAATAGCTATAGCATTGATGATGAAAGAAAGGGAGACCAACATAATTACAAGTTTGCTACATTTTACATTAAATAATACAATCGTATTTACAAGAAATGCATACATTAATCTCTAAAGAAACTACAGAAAAATAATGCAAGAGAGATAGTTAAAAAGTCAATAGTTAAAATTGTTGCAAAAATTATTCAAAAAATCTAAGAGAATGCAGAAAACGGAATAGAGGAACAAAAAACAAAGGGGAATTAAAAGAAACAAATGGACTAAACATGCCAATTAAAAGGCAGATATCAAAATAAATTTTTTTAAAAAAATTTTTTTTTCAACGTTTATTTATTTTTGGGACAGAGAGAGACAGAGCATGAATGGGGGAGGGGCAGAGAGAGAGGGAGATACAGAATCGGAAACAGGCTCCAGGCTCCGAGCCATCAGCCCAGAGCCTGACGCGGGGCTCGAACTCACGGACCGCGAGATCATGACCTGGCTGAAGTCGGACGCTTAACCGACTGCGCCACCCAGGCGCCCCTCAAAATAAATTTTTAAAGAAGAGCAAGACTCAAGTATACACCACCTATAAGAAATACACTTTGATATAAAAACATAGATAAGCTGAAGACAAGTGGATAGGAAAGACCATGCAAACAATAAACATAAGAAAGCTGATGTGGCCGCATTAATATAAGACAAAATAAACTACAAGAGTATTACCAGAGCTAGAGTCACATTTCATACCAGTGGGAGGATCAATTCATCATGAAGATATAACAATCATAAATATGCTTGTGCCTAAAAACAAAGTTTCAAAGTATATGAAGTCAAAAGCCACAAGAAAGAAAGTCTCAAATTTTGCAAAATAATGTACCATTGGACTAGGAGTCAAGACACCTGAATTTAGCCATTTACCACCTGACTGCCTTGGACAATTCATATTGTCTCTCTCAGGCATTGTTTATTCATCTTAGAAATAATAATAACACCTATAGTTAAGATTTGTTTTGGGGATTGAAAATAATGAAAGTGAAAGATCTAGGATAGCATCTAGCAATCAACTAGAACCTTAAAAATGCTTATCACACGTATTGAATCAGAATTCTTTTCTATTCTTACCACTGCCTAAATCAAGGTAAGAAATGAAGACTGAATAAACAGTAAATAACATATTAAACAGTAACACTGCTGAAACACTTTTGATAGGGCAGAGGGACAGATGGTCTTTAATAGAATTATTGCAGAAGTAACATGGACCTTTGTATCTATTTCTCAGCTGAGATCCTAACCCAAAAGGGACTTTTCCTATGAAAGGGATCTTCCTGGCCACGTCTGTCTGTCAGAAACTAAAAAAAGATCACACATTTAAAATAAAGTGAAAGCTTCAGGGCCCTACAGAAGCCAGTCATGGGGTTAATAAACAACCCGGGGGGGGGGGTAATAAACAAACTGGGCAGCCACCATTTTCTAGAGCATATTAGCAGGAAGCAAAATTACTGGAGAATTTACCTATGTTGTAGTATTTATAATTTTGAGAACTTGTTAATTAAAAAAATGAGAATTTTTGACAACTGATAATATAAAGAATGACTATCACAGTATCAAAATGGAGTATAAGCATGACATGGGATGCATACAGGTGAGAAGAAAAAAGACAGAATTTCACAATGAGAAACACCACTTAAAAAAAATGGCAGTATCATATTTAAAACCTAAAAGGATACGTGAGTACTGATGTCAAAAAGTGCCCTATAATATTCACAGTTTATTGCATATGTTTTCATTTATATCAATGAATATTAAAGATAACATGGGTTTATTCCTAAATACTTGTTCACTCTCAACTACTATTTTTGTTCTCTTAATAAATTTTCAATATAGATAATTGAGCCTATTATTGATATACCTGGTTGACCCTCTACCTGAAAACAGCAGAGAGAGTCTGATGCTCAGAGTTATCAAAGACAGAATATTTTCACAATGCTTTCTTCTTTCTGAGGGTGCTATACATGGCAAATGAATTTTCCTCCCAAAAAGGATATTTTTAACACAAGAGAATATTCCTATTCCAGAGTTATGTCTGATAGTTCTTACATGACTAAAATGATGAAAAGTTAGTATTAATGACAGGACACTGAGGCTTATACATTAACCAAATGTTCCTAGTGCTTCTAGAAACTTAAAAGATGTTATAAGTCAATCTCTACTTTTCTATGGAAAAGATAATTACCTGACATAAATGCAACCTCTGACAGACCTTGGGGAAAAAACACATACATCAACCTGTCATACTACGATTTCTTGATAGGTCAAATTTCACTCCCAGTGGCTCGCCAAGTGCTGAGCATATTACCACCTGGTACAGAAGTGTAAAATAATATTAGCTTCAATAATAACTCAGGCTCTACCTGTGACATTATAGGAAATCAAGCCCATGACAATTTTTCATGAATCTGAGTTACTTATTCAATGGGAAAATTATAATTCTACCATAATAATTTATCTACAATATTAATATTAATGACTCATTTCCTGGTAGTTAAAAAAATACATGCTTAAGTGAATAGTCATAAGCAAAGAAGAATGTGGTTCTGTCAATCATGCCGGTATTGTGTTTTCTATATGTCAGTAATTTAAAGTTGTCTGAAAATAGCCAATGGATTTCCATCTAATATACACATAGGCCCATGTGATTTTCTGCATTAGAAAGATCCAAAATTACAAAATCCCTTAGAGGTATTAATGTAAGACAAAAAAGACCATAATGTGATGGCACTCATCTGTTGAGTGATGAACTAAAGAGGATTATCCTAAATGTGACCAATGGAGAAAATTTGTATTTTAGCATGAGCTTAAAGCCCACAAATGAATCACTTGATCACATTAATATGGCTGCTAGAATTTTTATAAAAGTGCTACTAATAGACTATACTGGCAAACAGTAACCATAGATACGGCAGCTCTGTTTGAGTGTAAATTTCAGGCAACCTGAGGGGCAGAATCAGTAGCATGTTAATAGGAACTTCATAGGTATGAGTGACATTCACTAAGCAAAGTACTAGATTATACATCATCACTGAACACTTCAGACAAACCTGGAGAAAGTATAATCAACAGGAACATTTCTATATGGAATAACATAACGTATGCATAGATAAAATGCTATCGAGTTTTGTAATTGCCATTTACAACATGGAGGAACAAGGTCAGCAAGAATTAAATGTCCAATTTCACACAGCAAGGCAGCCATGAAGCTGAAACTAGTCAACAGAAGAGAAAATGTATAGCTTTCAAATACCTGAAATATACCTGATGTGGTATACAGTTACTGCTTCATGCTGAGCTACCATTTGTTCTTGATGCAGGACAGTAACAAAAGAAATCAAAATTTAAGAGATTAAAAAGTTAAAACAACCCACCCACACAGACCTCCACCAAATGCATTATAGCCTTTGGATTTCCCTAGGACATAACCATTGGAAATGTGCATTTCAGCAATAAACATGGTACTTTTCTTCCATGTTCTCAGTGCTTTTGTTTTGAAAAAGCTACACATTTTACCACAGATGAACCCTTAAAGGAAGGAAGTGCACACATTTTCCTTTGAGTTCCTTTAGTTCAAGTGGCATTAGGTATATAATTATTGTGTTTGCGTATACTCCAGTAAATGCTCTCTTAAAATTTGCCTGAAAAAACTATACAGCATTTCACATTTCAGAAATGAAAGCTCTTTTTTAAAAAGTCAACCAAGATAGTCTTTTACCTATAATAACAACAGGCAAACCACTTAGACTTAGAACTCAATTACAGTACCCTGACATTCTAAGTTCACTTTTTTATATTGCTTTAATTCACTACATTTAAAAAATAGAACAACACACAAAAGAAATACAGTTACAAAATAAAAGGAAAAAAATAACTTTCTTATCATAGTAGCAGCAATGTGTTTAATGATTAGATGCTTTTAGGCATAAAAATGAGACTTTATAACATTTACCTTCCATACAAACTATAAATATTATATATAATAATATATATTTATTATATATTTTAAATATAATAAATATATGTAAAATAGTTGCTATTCTTTAATACACTAGCCAGTACAGCATCCCATTATAGTACTTCCTCCTTAAATTAGTACCTTAATGAATTTTTTTTGCAATTTTTTATCCTATCTGATACAGCAAATAATATTTATATATATATGCAAAATGGAAATCAAATGACTATTAAAAGAAAAGCTATTTTGGGGGCGCCTGGGTGGCGCAGTCGTTTAAGCGTCCGACTTCAGCCAGGTCACGATCTCGCGGTCCGGGAGTTCGAGCCCCGCGTCGGGCTCTGGGCTGATGGCTCGGAGCCTGGAGCCTGCTTCCGATTCTGTGTCTCCCTCTCTCTCTGCCCCTCCCCCGTTCATGCTCTGTCGTTCTCTGTCCCAAAAATAGATAAACGTCGAAAAAAAAAAAAAAAAAGAAAAGAAAAGCTATTTTGATAAAGGTGTATAATAGAAGCATGCATTAGTTTTTTCTTTCTTTCTTTCTTCCTCCTTCCTTCTCTCCCTTTATTTTTTAGAGGGAGGGAGAGAGAGAGAGAGTGCACAAGCAGGGGAGAAGGGGAGGAAGAGAGAGAGAGAAAGAGAGAGAGAGAGAGAGAGAGAGAGAGAGAGAGAGAGAGAGAGATTTTTAAGCAGGCTCCACACTCAGCATGGAGCCAGATGCAAGACTCAATCCCAAGATCCTGGGATCAAGATCTGAGCTGAAACCAAGAATCGGAAGCTCAGCCAACTGAGCCACCCAGGCAGCCTTAGTTTTTTTTCTTACTATCTACTTAACATAGTTTTTTTCAATTATTAGAAACTATTTATTATACGTCCATATTTATATGTCCATATTTGTACAGGTTGAATATGTAACTCAGATTACTGAAAAATTTGTCATTAACTTGATATCTCTAAAAATCATGTCTAAATCTTGAAAAATAACTGATGAATAATTACTGATGAAAACATTATTTTACACACAAAGATGAAAGAATAAGCACTTTACAAACCATTAGTAAATAAAGTTTTACCCACTAAGAAATCAAAATATGACAGTTTGATGTATATCATTTCTTGAGTCATTGTGGTATTTATTACAAATTAGGTAAATGCTATTCATGACTGATCTATGTAGTGTACCATATCTTTTTTTCCTTTCTTGCACAAATTATTATTGGCCTAATAATCTGTATATTTATCACTATTAGTCCTAAACATAATGCCTCAATTATGTAAATCTTCACTCATCATATCTAAACCCATCAGGACGCCTAACAATTCCATCTTCACAGAGATATTTCTCCCAGACACCTCTGACTTGCTCAATCTGGTCAAGTTGCTCGGCAGTTATTTTCATATATCTCTTCATTCCCATCCTGAGATTCCCTTCCCCTCTCCTTGTCCCAGATGTCCCATTTATTGGATCCTGCATATTTTTTTCTCAGTTTACTCCCTGCTTTGGGAAAAGCACATACTTCAGTAGTTTCCTGGAAGAGAATACATGTAAGATTCTTTTTTCATCTATCTTGCGTGTCTGAAATGTCCTATTTTTACTCTTATGTCTGATTGATAGTATAGAATTCTAGATGGTAAATAATATTCACTGGAAATTTTCAAGACCATCATCTAGCTCCAGCATTGCTGAGAAGTCCATTATCATTCTGATCCTTAATCTCTCGAAGGAAATATATATTCTTTCTCTCTCTCAAAATTTGCAGTTGCTTCATGGATCAATCAGGTGACTTCACTTGAAGAGATAAAACAGGAAGCATATGTGATCAATTGTCTCTCTGGCCTGTGATTTGCCTGTTTGGGCCCTCTCAATTTGTTTGTGTACTTAAAGAGAGAAGCCAAAGAGTTAATTCATGTCTTAAACATCTCACAAATCAAAAAACAAATGATCTCAGAACAACACACCGTAGCTAAGGCTCTTGTCCCAAATCTCCTCACCATCAAAACCAGGGCATGTTCTTTATTAGACAAACTCTCCACTAGGTTGTTACTTCGCGACTTCATACTCATTGGCTTATTTAATCCTAAAATCAATCAGAGGCACAGAGGTCTATTTTGGGAGAGTGGAACATTTCACTGTGCTTAGAAACACAAAGCTTAATAATACTGAAAGCCAGTATTTAAGTGGCCAGGTCATGGTGACCATTGAAAAATAATCTCTAAATCACTCTCATAATAATATGCTGATCGTGACTTGCAGGGCCCCTTTTCCCACAGAGAAACATTCAAAAAGATTTTTTTTTTACCTTGCACATTAGTTTTTATTGAAGTGTAGTTGACACAATATTATATTAATTTCAGGTGTACAACATGGTGATTCAACATTTATAAACATCATGAAGTGATTGCCAAAATGAATCTAGCTACCATCTGTTACCATACAAAGTTGTTACATAGCATTACATATTACCAAAAAAGATTTAAAAAAATACACACACACATAGAAATTATAATGCGGGGCACCTTGATAAAGGACCATGATATTTTTTATAGAAATGTTTCCTCAATTTTATCTCCAAAATTATGAATTTTTACATGGTTTCAGAAGCTGCAAAACGATGTTCAGGATAAAGAATCAGAAAATAAACTAGATATGACTTTGAGATTTGATATGTTTCATTTGCTTTATTGACTATATTCTTTTTAAAAATTCTGGACGAGGGAGTTGAACTATGTACCTCAGAACTCTTAATCCAGGGTTTTTATTACTGAGCATAATTAAAGATATTAAACCATATTATCTTCTGTACAAATGATCATGTTGGTGTCGGGGGCAAAACAATGAACCTTTCCCTCTTTACAGTTATGTGCAGAATTTTCTGTATACCTGGTTTTCCTTATGCCTCACTAAAATCTTTATGTTCATGAGGTAACATTAAAGTAACTCACTTGTGGGAGTTTTTCTAATTATCCAAAGAAAAGATTTTTTTTTTTAGTTTAACAAATACTATATGGTAGGCACACAATAGAAGTCATCTTCATTTGTCCACCTCATAATAATTAGTTCTCACTTAACTACTGCATAGCAAATAATTTTAGCCACATTTGACAAATTTAAAAAACTGAAGCCCAGACATATTAGGTAACATGACCCACTTCCCAAAGTTATAAGTGACAGCATTAAAATTTACATGCAAGTCTTCTTTTAACTCAAATTCTTATGCTTTTCCAGTTTTGATGAGTAGATTTAAACAGAGTATGATGATGTTTGCCTGGCTGTCACTAATAGAACATTCAAACGTTTAAGACATTTTCCTTCTAACAGGAAGAAAGGTTTAAGTTTTAAAAATTGCTTTAAACCTTTACAACTATTATGAAAATGCACAAAAGTCCTTAATGATAATAAATGGTCAGCTATATCACTTTTATAATAGAAAGCATTTGTTTCAACGTCTGCTTCTAAAACTGGTGAGCCAGGTAATTCAGGTAAGACCCTGGCTAAAGATCCAGACTGAGAACAAACATTTTCCCCAGAGAACCTAACGAAATACAGTACAGAAATAATCATCAGGAATATGAGTATGGGGTATCACCAGTAGGCCAAGAAATTTAACACATTCTGGAAGACAGCATACTGGAGCATTTCTCTTGATAAAAACGGGAGTGAGAATACACTAAATAGAAACCACAGGGCCAGAGTTACCCCATTTGTCTGTTGAAACCCCAAAGGCAGCAGATGTAATGAGGGGTAAGATGGAATACGAGTCTGAAAACAGTAGAATTAAGTGAAGATATGTGTACAGAACAACAATGAGGGTCAGCTATCTCCTCATTCTTTTCCTCCACCCCAACTCAGGACACAGGCATCTGGTACTTAGCCCAGTCTTATCCCAATCCTAAATGGCTCCTCACTTAAGAAATTATCAAAAAAGCTAGTGTATATACTAGCTCCCTAGAATAATATTCTTCTCGTTCTGACATCTGAGGGTCTATAGCCTGATCCCCAATTCCCCACTTGTTCATTCTGTCTATCTGGAGTCAGTACAGGGAATAGAAACCATTCTGGGCTGGCTTTTGTGGGGGGGGGGGAGGTTGAATAAAGGAAATTAGATGATTACAAAAGCAATGGAAGTGATAAAGTAACAAGATCTAAATCAGCTTTCAGATAGGACCCTCACAACAGTACAGAACTGATCTATAAGAATAGAAGCTACTTCTGCCAAAGTAAAACTATCAAAACTACTGAGCTCATGAACATACAGACTGGAAAACAGGAACCAGGAAAGAACTGCTGCGTGTTCTGACAAGCTCCGGAAAGCTGGAGATGAGAGCCTGAAACACTCCTGCTGAGGTGCACCTCCAACACCTTTACTGCCAGCAGGAAATGGCCAAAAGACAAGAGGGAGAAGATCTTTGCTATAACGTACAGAACCTACTTCGCTCCTAGAAACTTGGCCACTGGTGATTCTAGGGAATAGTATCTTGTTTTCCAGTTGGTGCAAAAAGTTAAGACTCAACAGAAGGTGCAACTAGACCATACCCCACAAACTCAGCCCCAGGAAGAGCATGTGAACATTAGCACTTCATGACTTACCCCACAAGGAGCTCCCAGTCAGAATACCAATCACAGCAGAGATCTGATAGGAATCCACACCTATTTACACAATAGCACAAAACCCCACACCACCTACCCAACCCTTCATAAATCGTCATTAAGGACAACCAAAGATCATGAGGTCTGAGAGGAGAACCAACATTGTAAAAGAGAATGATGACCAAAATAAGAAATTTCACATCACCCAGGAAGCAGAAGAGACACCTCTAACGTGATCAGGGAGATTAATGAAAGCTAGGATTCTTGGGGAAAGTGTTAACTAGAGAATGTGAAAGCATTCTTAGAGATTTATGTTAAAATTGCTACAATTAAACAGCATAAAATATTTGAAAGTGCATAGAAGAAAATATGGATAGAAAATATGAATAGAAGGAGGTAAATAAAAGATCTATACAAGAGGGGCGCCTGGGTGGCTTGGTTGGTTAAGCGTCCGACTTCAGCTCAGGTCATGATCTCACGGTCCGTGAGTTCAAGCCCCGCGTCGGGCTCTGTGCTGAAAGCTCAGAGCCTGGAGCCTGTTTCAGATTCTGTGTCTCCCTCTCTCTCTCTGCCCCTTCCCTGTTCATTCTCTGTCTCTCTCTGTCTCAGAAATAAATAAATGTTAAAAAAAAAATTAAAATAAATAAATAAATAAATAAATAAATAAATAAATAAATAAATGATCTATACAAGAGATACAGCCTCCAAGTAGCAGGAGTTCCAGAATAAGAGAACATACTCAAATGTAGCCCAACCCAGAGAGTATCCAATCCAGACTAGAGCAGGAGGATAGTGGGTCTCTAGGAGGAGAAAATTCTGGAAAAAGGAGAACTTCTCACATTAGGTAGTATAATGTAAAACTCAAGAAGCTAAAAAAAACTTCTCCTAAGAGTAAGACAATTTTGGTAACACTATTTCTATAGAAATGTCATCCTAGCACACATTTGACAATGACCAACAATATAAATGCTGCTCACTACAGTGAAGACACTTTTAGAGTAAACCCAAAATTATCCAGATTTTAAATGTCAGCTCAAATGTATAAAATATTACATGGGCCAAATAAAACAAACACACAGGATGAGTCCAGGCCACAGACCCCAACCATCAGCTGACAGAACCGTCAAAATGGTGATGTTAAGCCAGAAATTTTCAAAAGTTTCATTTTATTTGAGAAGTTTGTAGCCATTACCATGTTTGATTCAGAAAGTCCGGCAGGGGAGGAAAAGCATAAATAATATGGCTATGGATTCAGAAAAAGTATATAAATGTCAACACATTAAAAAAAATTAATCTATACTTGATTGATCATGGCAGGCAAAAAAGTGGGGAAAGGTGAAAAAAAGGATAGGGAGACTGGAGTCCCTACCTTATGAGTGGGAAGCCAAGAGATACTGTTGGTAGTTGAGAGCATACACACAAAAAAGAGAAGTGTAAACATAACATGAGAAATGCAGAAGAGATCAGTATAAGAAATTAAAATAGTTTAAATATTTGAAAGGAGGAGGAGAAAAAGTGAGCCAAATTCTCATGTTTCAGAGAAGGTGTCAATAGATGTTTATTAAATACCTACTCCATGCCACACACTAGGCCAGGTGCCAAGGATGCAGTAATACACACAGGAACAAGAGTGGGAAACTGATTCTTGAAAGGTATCTCATTGTTGTTCACCCTCTCTCCTCTTCTTAGAATGTTTTATTATTCTTGTTTTCTGGAAAATGTCTATTCCTCCAACACAAATTCATGCTTAAATGCATGGAATCTGACCATGACTGGAGAAACAGAGGTAAAAATATATAATCTAGAGCTATGGAAGTTAAGAAATATAAAAACAAAGAGTAGAACAAGGTTGCCTACGGATAATAAATAGCATTAGTGATGGGATGGAGAGTTGTGGAGGAGACTGTTCCTTTCCTTGAAATGTTCTTTGCACTAAGAGGCCACTGTGACTGAAACATGGCCCCTTCAGTGACAGATTTATTGCCCTGGCTGCTGGGAGTGCTGTTCACCATCAACCCCTTCAGCAATTGTCTCAGGTGCAGAAAGTCATTCCTCCCAAATTCAGGCAGCTTCCCAGGCAGCCACATTTAATGACAGACTGATCCTTAAGTTAAGATTGGCCATCTCAACCCAACTTGGAACCAAGAAATCTTCAGAGCCATTCTAGCTTCTGCGAGTCACATGATATTGTCACTGGGCCTTCACTTGTACATATTTCTGCCTTCATTCCATTCCACAAGGGTTAATCCCAAGAGTGTTCAGTAATAACCCATTCACTAAACTCTCTCTCACAACTCTCTATGACAATTTAGTGGAGGTATTGCATTGATAAACACAAGTTTAAATGCTAGAGGAGTGCCAGTGATGGTTTATTCACTGTAATACACAACAAATAATTAGCCAGTAAAACAGAGAAGATTTGTGACAATATAATTCACTTTCACTTTTATTAACGTAAGTTTCACTTTATTTTATTCCACTTTGTTCTCTTTCGTATTTTTGTTAAGGATTCTCTGCTTTCTACCTAATATCTAGCCCAAACATGAAACTGGAGTGTCGTTTTAAATACAAAGAAAACATTACTAGTTGTTTATTACTGTGTTTCCTTTCTATTATACACTTTAATTTCATCAATACTTCCTTCATGACAAGATATCGTTACTGATTGGGCAAAAAAACACATCTCAGTTTTGAAATCTATTAGCTCATATATTTTTATAAAACTTTACCACCAAGTGATAGTAAATTCTTTTTTGCAGCGTATCTCTGCAAAGCAAAGATTGTAGCTACATTAGTTATGTATCTGATTCCTAAATATTTTATATAAGGCAGATGATCAATAAATTTTTAAAGCATGAGTGAATGAATGACTGAATGGACTTGCTTCAATACAATATTTCATCTAGAAATCTTTGTACAATTATTAGCACATGCTGACTTCTTGCTATTTTACCCATGATATTCTAAGTTGTAGGCATGTGAATCTCCTTGCAGTTCCTAGACACTCCAAGTCTCTGCTCCTCAATCATTAAGTTCATAAGTATTTATTAAATACGTACTCTGGAACAAACTGAGTGTTGATGGGGGGTGGGAGGGAGGGGAGGGTGGGTGATGGGTATTGAGGAGGGTACCTGTTGGGACGACCACTGGGTGTTGTATGGAAACCAATTTGACAATAAATTTCATATATTGAAAAAAAAAATACGTATTCTGTGCCCAGGGAGTATGGCAGGTGCTGAGGATACAATCACACTCGTGGTTTGAAATGCATCTTGTTGTTCACCTTCTGTCTTCTGCCTGGAATACCTTATTGTTTTGGTTTTCTGTCAAATTTTTATTCTTCCAAAATAAAGTCGTGGTGAAGAGTATGGAGTCAGACGACCAACATTCAAAGCCTTGCCCAACAGTTACTATGAACTTGACTTTAACCAAGTTCCATAACCCGTAAGTCCGCAGTTTTCTCCTATTTAAAATACGGATAATAATTACTTCTGCTTCTTACCAGTTGGAAAGGTTTAAGTGATACAATATATGTAAAGATATCAGGTTAGCCCCTCTTCATAATTGTTTAATAAATGTTAGCTATTATTCCCAATATTACTGTGTCCTGCTGCTAGAAAAATAGTTGAATGATGACAAATTCCGAGATATATTAGCTGCCACCAAAGTAGTGTGATGTTAGAACATCAACAGATCTTTTACTCTTTTTATGAAAGTTTTCTAATCTGAAAACATAAAATATTGTCTAGTATGTACAATAGAGAATTAATAATCAAGCTAACCTATCATATCCAGAAATCACTACAAAGTTGTGGAAACTGTGGGAAGAAGAGCAAAATTTGGAAAGGAACAAAGGAAGGGAACTCACATTGTTCTAGGTTTAAGGAAGCAAGTGTTCCAAAGCATATCCATTTTGCTTTATTTATTTTTTTAAATTTATTGTCAAATTGGTTTCCGTACCATTTTGCTTTATTTGGTTCTTTGGCCACTTCTATGAACCAAGTAAAGCTTCCACAATTGTCCTCAAGATTCAAGAATTGAAAACAGTAAACTGTTTTCATGTTTTCCTTTTATTATGGAATAAAACCAATACTAATCCAGAATATATAGCTTCTTGTCAAATGTTCTCTCAAGTATCCAAAGTTCTTAATATGCACACAAATAATTTTATTTTGTTTTAAGTGTTTCTTTATATTGTCTGCCAGCACAGAGCCCTACGTGAAACTCGAACTCAGTAACTGTGAGATCATGACTTGAGCTGAAATCAAGAGTCAGACGCTAAACTGACTGAGCCACCCAAGCACCCCCACAAAGGATTTTAAATCAAAGCCTTTTATTAAAAGGTTCTTTTCTGTGTCAAGCTTAAATGATCTCGATAATCACTGTGGTATCACTTATGTGAGTGCATGGATGTGCAGCCTCTCCATCAACAAAACACAGAGTTCCACAGGAGGGATAAAGTGGAAACAAGTGTTGCCACAAATATAGTGAATTGATACTCTTTTCTGCCTCCTCTTTCAATCCGGCAATCCATCAGCAGCATACATTAAGCACCAATCATACACTCATTCTATAGGTAATCTAAGATATTGAACCTGATCTTATTTACCTGAAATTTAAGTGAATGCCAAACTTCTGCCCATGCAACAGTGAATATTCTAGGGTTGAACAGTTTTTCTACTTGGAGATCATGGACTCAAGTGCCTTAAGTGTAATAAAATCAACTTACTTCCAGAGTTGTTGTGAAGATTAGCTGAGACACCATATGAAAGTCACTAGAGCACTGCCTAGCGCATAATAAGAGATCGAGAAATAGTAGCTAGTGCCATAGGTAATGTGCGTATCTGTAGTAGTGGACAGCTAAATTTTGAATAGTTTAAGCCTGTGGGTTCAAATGGTAATGACATGCTTATGGAAGCATTAATGTGTATTAATTAGCTGGATGTCCATTTTTGGAGGAAGAGCTTTTTTCCCTAAATGAGATTTTACATTCCGTTTTAGGGCCACCATATCAAAATACCACAGACTGAGTAGTTTAAACAAGAGAAATGTACTTTATCACAATTCTGGAGGCTAGGAGTCAAAGGTCAAGGTGTCAGCAGGTTTGATTTCTTCTGAGACCTCTCTCCTTGGTTTACAGATGGCTACATTCTTGCATGTTCACCTGGTTGTCTCTCTGTGCATGTATGTTTCTGGTGTCCCTTCTTCTAAGGGCTCCAGTCATAGTGGAAGATGGCTCACCCTGAAGACCTTGTTTTAACCTAATCACCTCTTGAAGACCTTACTTTCAAATATGGCTACATTCTGAGGTAGTAGGGGTCAGCATTTCAATAAATGAATTCAGGGAGGACACAATTCAGATCGTAACACCTTTGCAAGGACACATAGCCTCACAGGGATGGACTATATACAACAAGCTTTATTATTGCCTTGTCCAAGGAACCCAGTGGAAAAGAAAAGAAAGGACCCTTAGCCAAAGTGAGAGAGATAAGGGCAAAGTCTGTGACTATTGCAGAAGAATGTGACACACACCTAAAGCATGAAAGAGTAAACAGACACTCTGTGGATGGATGTGCAGATTGAGTCTAATTATACAGAGGAAAGAGGAATGGAATTTCTCTCAGTAGTTCTCATAAGGTTTAACTAGGGCACAGAATGAGAGTATATCCTAATACCTCAGTGTCTGGAGAGATGATTACTGGCACAAGCCATCTCCTTCTTACAGGCCAGCATTGCTTTCTTTTCAGAGTCAACAGGAAACAGAAGAGGGTGTCTAATGTTATTTATTTGTGGTATCCATGCACTCAGGGTCTAGAAATGCCCAGGCAAGGTAAATATGCCAATACTTTAGACTGAATGATTATGAAAGTGTCATGGAAGATGTCACTATGAAGTACTATTTTCTGGAGCAACCTTTGACACCAGCAACATGGTCTTGCTCCATAGAAGCTATAATATGTAATGGTTAAGACTCTAGGCTCTTGCTCCAAAGTTGGCTGGCTCACAGTCAGAAGTGATACTTACTAGCTGGATGACTTTGGGCAAATTCCTTGACCATTGCTTCTCAACAACTTCATATCTAAAATGGGAATAATACTGCTTCTTTCATCATTGGGTAGCCTGGGAATTACCTGAGGTAAAATGTGCAAAGTGATAAGAATATTTCATTACCAAGGAATCCAGAACAAAGAACTCGATCTCACTAGAGGGGAGGAAATTTCCAAAATTTTCATTGTCAGATACAGCAAATAAAAATACAGGATGCCCAATTAAAGTTTATTATCCTATAAATAATGACTATTTTTTGAATAAGTAGGTCCCAAATGTTACATGAACACTCTTATACTAACAGTTTATTTGTTGTTTATTTTAAATTCAAACTAACTGGACAGCTTGTATTTTATTAGGCAACCAGAAAAGAAACGTATTAAGTGACATTGATAAAGAATATCAAAGAGCACAATACCTTGAATTTTGAAGTTGTTTAAAACACACATACCTTAGGGCTGACTGAATAATTTAGTAGAGCCAAAGGGCTACATTGTAGAGAACCTGTGAGAGAAATGGAGAATTCAGATTGGGATTGCATTAGGAAAACCGGGTAGCTACAAAATAGAAAAATGAATTACTAAGTATCATGAAAGTAGCAACTGAATCATCATCTCAGTTCAGCAGAATTTTTCCATTTAGAAGGTATTCAATAAAAGCCTGATACATGAAAAATTAGCGAATGATTAAACAAATAATGAACACAACTATTTGAATGAATAAAATATTTGATAATAGTAAATTAGAAAGTATGAGGTAAATGAAAGGGATCATGGATTCAGGGAGATAAGTTAGGAATGGCTTGTGGGACTCCAGCTGGAGGGAATGAAGAACAGTCTAGAATAGACGGAGTTGAAATAGAGAAAAAAAGGTTCTAAAAATATTCCAAGATAAAAGTCACAGGACAGGGGAACTATGCACAAGCTTTATTACCATCATCCAGCTGAGAATGCTCTCCTCAAAAATGTATCAGTTCACTGTCAGGATGGCTAAAATTAACAACACAAGAAATGACAGGTGTTGGCGAGGATGCAGAGAAAGGGGAACCCTCTTGCACTGTTGGTGAGAATGCAAACTGGTACAGACACTCTGGAGAACAGTATGGAGGCTCCCCAAGAACTAAAAACAGAACTACCATACAATCCAGAAATTGCACTATTAGGCATTTACCCAAAGGATAAACAATACTGATTCAAAGGGGTACATGCACCCCAATGTTTACAGCAGCATTATCAACAATAGCCAAACTATGGAACCAGCCCAAGTGTCCATCGACTGATGAATGGGTAAAGAACAGTAGCCAACATAGATATAGATGATATAGATATAGATACAGATATTGATATAGATATAGATATAGATAGATGTATATATAGATGATATAGATGATATAGATGTAGATATAGATTATAGATATACACATAGATGACATAGATATAGATGTAGATATACATGATATAGATAGATATAGATGATATAGATATGGATATATACAGACAGATATTACTCAACCATCAAGAAGAATGAAATCTTGCCATTTGCAATGATGTGGATGGGACCAGAGTGTGTTATGCTAAGCAGAATAAGTCAATCAAAGAAAGAAAAATACCATATGATTACCTTCATATGTGGAATTTAAGAAACAAAACA
Organism: Herpailurus yagouaroundi; assembly: GCF_014898765.1. Lineage (NCBI taxonomy): Eukaryota > Metazoa > Chordata > Mammalia > Carnivora > Felidae > Herpailurus > Herpailurus yagouaroundi. Next base: position 68,554,073 of record NW_024412391.1, read on the forward strand.
GATGAACATATGGGAAGGGGTGGGAGCAAGAGGAGAGGGAAACAAACCACAAGAGACTCTCAACGATAGAGAACAAACTATGGGTTGATGGAGGGAGGGAGGTGGGTGATGGGCTAGATGGGTGATGGGTACTAAGGAGGGCACTTGCTGTGAGGAGCACTGGGTGCTGTATGTAAGTGATGAATCAATGAATTCTACTCCTGAAAGCAATATTGCACTGGATGTTAACTAAAATTTAAATTCAAAAAAAGGTAAAGGAAAACCAAAACCAAAACAAAACAACAAAAAGAAATGCATTGGTTTGGATGCTTCAAACTTTGTGGGGTTTTTTTGTTTTTGTTTTTAATTTTTTAAATGTTTATTTTTTTTTTCAACGTTTTATTTATTTTTGGGACAGAGAGAGACAGAGCATGAACGGGGGAGGGGCAGAGAGAGAGGGAGACACAGAATCAGAAACAGGCTCCAGGCTCTGAGCCATCAGCCCAGAGCCCGATGCGGGGCTCGAACTCACGGACCGCGAGATCGTGACCTGGTTGAAGTCGGACGCTTAACCGACTGCGCCACCCAGGCGCCCCTTAAATGTTTATTTTTGACAGAGAGAGGGAGACAGAGACAGAGAGACAGAGCATGAGTGGGGGAGGGTCAGAGAGAGAGGGAGACACAGAATCTGAAACAGGCTCCAGGCTCCCAGCCGTCAGCACAGAGCCTGACACAAGGTCTGAACCCACCGATAGCGAGATCATGACCTGAGCTGAAGTCAGTTGCTCAACCGACTGAGCTACCCAGGCACCTCTGTTGCTTCAAACTTTGTTTAACATGCATTCTAGTGGGCAAAACCCTATGAATCCATCAAGGCTTTCCATTTCAAAGATTGTGGGAAGAGTACAATAATGAAAACCAAAAATTTGTTGCTGTTGTTTTTTTTTTTTTCACAAAAGAAGTTTAATCGTAATCAAAAGTAAATATTCATTAGACAGTGAAGAGTCACATTGTCTAGAAGCAGATTTTTAAAAGTAAAAGATAGGACATGTATACATAAGTATTTGAGAGACCCAATGTAAATAAGCTTCATCTAAGAATGTTGTTCCAGTATTCTGATCTGTACACATACCAGACACATCCGAAGACTCCCTCCTCTTGAATATAATACAAGAGAAAAATACAAGTAAACCTATTCAAAGTGGCAAATCACAAAGGATTTTCTCTTCTAACAGGTACACACAAAGTGCTTATTGATGCCGTATCAATAATGCTCATGCGTGAACCAAGAAAGGAATAAAAAGAGTTGAAAGAAAGTCAAGTCATTATAAGGCTTATTTATAAAAATGAAGTATATCTCTCATTAGCACAGAAAGGTATTGAATTTTTCAAATTGTTAATATTTCTTTAAGCTTCACAGTTATGGAAAATCTGCAGCAGGAATAATCTTATATTTACTAGAAATAAGTATTACCATTAGTGTGACTGGGTGTTTTAGAATTCATGGAGAAATTGCAGGGGTTTATTTTGTTTTTTAATGTTTCACGGTTTTGGCATATCACAAAACAATTTTTAAAGGCATTGTTCCCTAACTTTCAAACTCATTTATTTCAAAAAAAAAAAAAATGATGTTTCTGATGCAATTAACCCTAGTTCAAATTTTTGAACACTAATTGGTCTCATTAACAAAGAGATTTTTTCCTTTTAACTCAGAGGGGGACAAAACTTTTCCAAAAAAACCCCAAATAGTTATACAGGGTTGAACTTTGAAATGTTCTCTGTGGAACTTCTACCAGAAAAGCAGGTTGTCTAGTACATGCCATTTAGTTGGATGGCATGAGAGCAATGCCACAGTCCCCAGAATGATCAGGCCAGACATTCACACCGTCCCACTTTCACCCCACTCACGCTTTCACCAAAGGATGCTGTGCTCCCACTGTTACATATTTAGAAACCCGTTTTCATATTTTCTGAGTATTCTATAATCCAGCACTTCAGGAATATGACTGCAGTAAGGACAGAATTAGAGCAAGAGCCAAACGGAGACACCAACAAGAGTGTTTCCACCACTATTTCTCCCTCAGAAGCAAGGACAGATTAAGAGTCTGTAGCAGCGACGTGAAAGCGGAATGTTCAAGTTCAGCCTATACTCTATGACAAAATTAAATACTGACATTAGCAATATTCAAAATGAAAAGCTAATAGGCAAAATACTGCAAAAAAAACATTTCTTTCAATTCCTTAGTCTTGTTATAATCTTAACACCTAATGGGACTCCACAAAATGTTGAGTTACCTCACAAAGAATTGATAATATTGTTACAAGAGAGTCAAAAGGTAATATTAGCAAGTAACCAAGCTTTGTTTTTATTCATTCAATATTTATTAAACCATAATTCAATGTGCTAGGAATTACAGGAAGTATATTAATAGAAGCATATTAATCTGTTACATTAAGTACAGCACATGAATAAGTCTTCATGTGGTTCCAAGAATCTATTAACATAAAAACTAGTTAGAAGATGGAGCGCCTGGGTGCCTCGGTCAGTTAAGTATCGGACTTCGGCTCAGGTCATGATCTCATGGTTCATGGGTTCGAGCCTAGGGTCAGGCTCTGTGCTAACAGCTCAGAGCCTGGATCCTGTTTCAGATTCTGTGTCTCCCTCTCTCTCTGCTCCTCCCCCATTTGTGCTCTGCCTTTCTTTCTCTCTCTCTCTCTGTCTCTTTCTCTCTCTCAAAAATACAATGAACATTAAAAATTATTTTTAAAATACCAGTTAGAAGCTAACACATGATGGTGGTCATGATTGCCACACTATGAGGGAAGACGCTATGTACATCTACGAAGTTTAGCTCTTGGCCTGTGGAAAAGTCAGAATTAGTTACCTAAATTAATGCATTTTCACAAATTAAACAATTTAATTTTTTAATAGAAATATTAGGTTCCTAAATCAAACATAATAAGCCAAAGAAGAAAATTAAAAAATGATATCTCCTCAGCTTGGGGGGATAAAACGCTCACATTCAGTATTACCTAAAATCAGAATCATAAGTCTTGCTTCAAATGAGTGTATAGTTTGTCAAGAAAAATGACTGATATCTAAATAGCTATAATACAAGCTAGAACATGATTAAATGCCATATGTGAGGACCAGAGTATGAGATGGTAGTTCAAAGAAGGGAGATAAAGTATACTGTTAGGAAATCTGCCATACTCCACAAGGCAGACAGTATTTGAGTGTGTGTCCAAGTCTTTGGGAGGTTTAGGATCCACTGGCCTGAAGAGGGAGTTCTACGTAGAGGGAATAACACAAGCCAAGTTGCAGAAGTAAGAAATTCTGAGACATATACCACCAGGTCCAGAGAACAATTCCATTGGCAAATGCTATGCATAAAGGGGAAATATGAGTAATAATAGGGAAATATTGAGAACACATAGGGAAATAAAATTTCCCTGATTTCTCAGTGCTCCTGTAAAAAGCTGGAAACATAGAAATAAAAAAGAAAAATGCTTGCTTTCACTTTCCCTAGAAACATTTTATCTTCCATATATCATTAAGATTAGATCTGCACTTATTTGTACAGTTAACTGCTCTGATCTGTACATATGATAAAACTTCTCTTATCTCCCCTAGACAGCCAAATGCTTACAATCTGGATTAGGCACCTAGATTAAGAAATCAAGGTATTACGAAGACTTTTTCCCTAGGAATTTATAATTCAAAAGGGATGAAACCCAGACATTGGATACATCTTTTGGTTATAAAAGCTGTGGATCCCAGGGTTTACATGTTCCTTGGAAACATGTATTTATATTCTAAAAGGTTCCAGTGAGTGACAACCCAGAATCCTTTCCATTCCATTTCAAAAGATCAAAGGGTTTTTTTCTCCTTTCAGAAGGAGACAGGAACAGTTAGTTGTCTTTCTCCTCCTGAACAAATCCATTGTTCTCCATCTCTCCTCTAGGGAGTGAAATTCATCATTTGCCTTGAAAGTGTCCATAGGAGTTTATGTTCCCTCAGTCTAGCTGTGGGGAAAGAAATGTCACAATGTAACTGTTGATTTGGTTGTAAGCATCAAAACAGAACTCTTCCCTCA
>NW_024412391.1:68558248-68598248 GCF_014898765.1 Herpailurus yagouaroundi
ATATATATATATATATATATATATATATACACACACACAGAGAGACACACATATAAGTCTAAACATACACACCCATATACATAGATATGCAGCATTCATGTACACACATACACACACAAGGGAGAACATCTCAGAACCTTCATCGTTTTTGACAAAACAGAGATCACTGGCAAGCCAAAAGTTTTAATTTTAAAATGCTTCCTTTTGAACTGCAGGGAACACCTTCCAAAAGCTGCAGGGAAGTGGTGTCTTATCCCTGCAGACATTACAACTGTTTCCAGCGTAATATCATTTCTTTGAAAGAACGGCTCTAAAATGTCACTGCAGCCCACAACAGAGAATGTAGAGGCAGGTGAAAATCCAAACAGAAATTGAAACCTGAGACAATTTAGTTCAACAAAACTCAATTCTATTTAGTTAACTCTGCTCTTGGGAATTTGAGGATACTAAAAAAAGATATTTTTCAAGACGGCTTCCTCCAAGGAACAGGCCTTTTTTTTTTTCTCATGAGACAAGACAAATACACACTTGAACTAGACCATGCTAATATTTTTAATTTAGACAGTAGTTGATAAAAATGGTTAGGAAGGGAAAACCCAGTGCATTTAGGAGACCGTATTTCTGAAGGTGTGTTCAGAAAGACTCTTCCTTCCCTACTTTGTAAGTAATTGCAATTTCCTTATATTGTGGTTCCCCAAATGGAACTGATAACTCTATAACTACCTACCTGCAACCCTTAACAATCTCCCAAAGCACCAGATGTCAACGAAGATAAGGCTAGAAAGGCTGGGTTTACCAGGGTTAGAAATCATTTATAAGAGCATCTAGAATTTGCTTGATTTTCTCATTCAAGATCTTTGTACCTCTTGACTTTGGAGTGAAATAAGGTTGAGTGTGATCTTGGACAGTTTACCTAATCTCTATGAGATACAATGTTCTCTTCTGTGAAATAATGAAGCTATGCAGATGAAATGAGATGCCAGGTATAAAATAACCATCATATCATCTGACTCACAGACACTCAATAAATATTGTTCTCTGCTCTCCTTAAGCCACTCCTCTTATATATTCCTGATTCTAGAAATGGCTTTCAAGTGAAATGTGGGACAACAGGGATGTCATTGTGTTGAGCAGAGGTGGATAGTCAGCAGTATATAAGAACATAAAATTGCTTATGATTTTCAGCTTTGGTCATAAATATGAAAGGTGACAGACACAGGAAAAATATTAAGAGAGAGTTCCCTATGGCAGTGCAAGCTGCAAAATCAGGAAAACATGAAAAGCAAGTGTTTGATTGAATTTTTCTCCTCAATGAAAAAGTAATAGCAGTGACAGGCATGCAAGTGGGAAAAAGCATGGATCCAACTGAATTTGTAAAATATGTAAACAGGATTGTATTGTTATAGGAAAAGTATCAACAGCACATAGTGTGATCAAAAACGTTTCTAAGTTAGAGGCAAAAAATTAAGAATTCATGATTTTTGAAAATTTTAATAATGTAATTGGCTCAGATTTTCAATGAATTGCAATGTTTTCTCAGGAGAAAGAACAAAGAATAGAAATTAATCAAATACCAAAAAGTGAAAATCACATTTGGTTAAACAACAGCAATGAATCTCAACATGTGCTGGAAACTCAGGAAAGTTGATTCACCATCAAGCTTCTTGAATGATTGGACCTGGGTGAATAATCTTTTCCGATAATACTCCTTGTGTCTTTTACTTCTCAGTGTGTGATCACTGTCGTCATTTGATAACGAAAAAGTTTTTAACTGTAATAAATCACTGTGTTTTCATAGTGCTACCTGGCTGCAAATCTGAGGTAACATCAGGCACAGGCTCTCTTTACTGATCTTAAAGTTTGGAGAAGGCAAAAATCAAGTTCTGTCTGAATATTGTGCTTTTGTTTTTCAAGATAAACTATTGCTGTTTGAGGGTTTTGTGGGTTTTTCTGAGTTTGCTTTATATACGTTTCTTCTAAAAATATATTGATCTAGGGCACCTGGGTGGCCTATTCGGTTGACCGTTGGGCTTCGGCTCAGGTCATGATCTCGCAGTTTGTGAGTTTGAGCCCCGTGTCGGACTCTGTGCTGACAGCTCAGAGCCTGGAGCCTGTTTCGGATTCTGTGTCTCCCTCTCTCTCTGCTCCTCCCTCGCTCGTGCTCGCTCTCGCTTTCTCTCTCTCTCAAAAATAAATATTAAAAAAAAATTTAATATATTGATCTGACCGATATGATGCCAAGATTTTGCTGTCTAAATAGGGAATTTTTAAGCTTCTCCTTCCTCATCTGATTACAGTTGCACCTGTTGAGGACAGGAATTTCATAGCTCACAGTTTTTCCCTATGTACCATGTACCCAATAATAAGATTCTTGGTCCATTTCCCTCCTAAGACTTCAAGCCCCCTGAATATGTGGAATGCATTCACTGCTTCCCTCTGTCTTGAAAAAATAGAAATAACAAATTCATTATGTTAATTACTTTCTCAAGTATACTTACCAATTTGCATAAATTTCTCAAAAAATAAATCTGGCATTTTTTAATAAGCTTGCAAAGTTCCAATTAGAAACAATTTGCCAAAAACGGTACTAGACTGCTTTTAAATGGTGTTATTAAAGAGCGGAAGGGGACCTGTCCATTGAACCTGCTTCAAATGAGGTAATAAAATTATGATTAAATGAAATCAATGCCGAGGGAGGCTACGAGAGATCTTAGAACACCTGCTCCTGCCTCAGACATTTTTTTTACCTTTTTATTGAAATGTAACATGTGTACAGAGAAATACACAAGTCATTAGTACATAACTCAAAGAAACGCCACAAATTTAATGTGCCTGTGCAATAAAGAGCCTCTTGTGAATTACTGTTCTGGTCACTACTCCTCTCCAAAAGAAAAACGACTATTCAAACTTTTAAACCATAGGTTCATTTTGCTGTTTTGAAGTTTATATAAATGGAATCATAGAGTATATGCTCTTGTGTACAATTTATTTTGTTCCATATTAGGCTTATGAGATCAATCCACCTTGTAGGCATGAGACTAGGTTTGGGCAAATCTGTATTTTCTGCCTCCTCAAGTGGTAGACATTCCCAACCTGTAATATTCACATAAAATGCGGAAACCAGTAGAGTAATAGCTTTAAATTCTGTGAAATGGTCAACTTATTATGAAAATGAAGTATATAAAAAGTAGAGAGAAGAATGAAATGAACTCACACGTAGTTAGCATCTAGTGGCCACGACTTTGTCGGCTAAGGAATTCTTATTTCATCTAAAATTCCACTTGCTTCCCTCTCTTCAATCCACAATGTGGGGTTATTTCTTAAATACCCAGTATCATTCCATCTATAAACATTTCAGTGTTTAACTCAGAAAACAACAAGTTATTTTCAAATTTAGTTTAGGGGCTCCTGGGTGGCTCAGTCAGTTAAGCATCTGACTCTTGATTTCGGTCCAGGTCATATCTCATAGTTCATGAATTCGAGCCCTGGGTCAGGCTCTGCACTGACAGTGCGGAGTCTGCTTGGAATTCTCTATCTCCGTCTCTCTCTACCCCTCCCCCATTCACTCTCTCTTCCTGTCAAAATAAATAAACATTTTAAAAAATTTATTTTAAATATTATTATCATCCCTAAAAATAAAAGAATTTCTTAGTGTTCTGGTTAGCATTCAAATGTCCCAATTTTGTCATTTTCCCCATGTTTTTTGTTTGTCTGGTTGGTTGCTTAAAGCACTGCCCAAACAAAGTCCACGTGCTTTATTAATTAATTTGTTTATTGAGAGAGAGAGAGAGAGAGAGAGAGAGAGAGAGAGAAAGGGTGCAAGTAAGCAAGGGGCAGAGAGAGACAGACAGAACTGGGGATCACCAGAAGTGGGACTCGTGCTCAGGAATTATGAGATCATGACTTGAGCCTAAGTCAGATGCTTAACCAACTGACAACCCAGCCACCCTTTTTTTTTATTATTTTTTTTTTAACAGATTTTTTTTTTTTGGGGGGGACAGAGACAGAGCATGAATGGGCGAGGGGCAGAGAGAGAGGGAGACACAGAATCGGAAACAGGCTCCAGGCTCCGAGCCATCAGCCCAGAGCCTGACGCGGGGCTCGAACTCACGGACCGCGAGATCGTGACCTGGCTGAAGTCGGACGCTTAACCGACTGCGCCACCCAGGCGCCCCGTTTTTTTATTATTATTCCTTCCTTACTCCCTTGAGAGAGAGAGAGAGAAAGAAAGAGAGAGAGAGAGAGAGAGTGCAGGGGAGGGGCAGAGAGAGACAGAGAGAGAGAATCCCAAGCGGTGTCCATGCTATCAGCACAGAGCCCAATGGAGGGCTTGAATTCACGAACTGTGAGATCAAGAACTGAGCTGAAACCAAGAGTCAGATGCTTATCTGACTGTGCCACCCAGATGCCCCAAATCCATGTGCTTTAAATTAGGTTAATATGTCCCTAGCCACCCTTAATCTTGTTTTTTTCCTTGCAATTCATTTTTTTTTTTAATTTAGAAACGGAGTGGTCTTAAAATTTTGCCAAAGTATGGGTTTTAATGCTTGCCTTCCCTTGGTGTCATTTTTCTTTTTCTTACTAGATTAGCTAGTGGTTTATTTTGTCTATTTTTCTCCCAAGGAAATTAGCTTTTACATTTATTCTTTAGTTCCATTGTTTTTATGTTTTTCAGCTCATTAACTTCTGTTTTATCTTTATTAACTCTACTTTCTTTTACTTTGCTCTTTTTCTAGTTTATTGAGCTGTTTAATCTATTTCTTTTTTGCGTTACTTAAATAGACATTTGTACTCTACTTTTTTCTTTGTTAGTCATTCTGCTGGTGTCCGTGCTGGTTACCATGCTGGTATTTTTTTATGTCATGCTCTATAATTTTGAAAAAAATTTATAATTTTATTTTTTTAATTTGACCCAAAATTTCTTAACATTTTTTTTCTTTGATTTCTAAGTTGAACAACCTACTCGGTTTCTGTTTTCTAGTTGTTGTTGTTGTTGTTTTGTCCATTATTCTTTTGTTTTAAAAGTTTCCCCGTGTACATTCTCTGTTGAATCTCTTGCATTTTATGCTTTATGAATTATTGCTGTGTTAGTGTACACATAAATATTAATAACTATTAAATTTATTGTGATTCATAGCCTTTAAGATTATAAAATATACTTATTTATCTCTTTGATGATTTTTGGTCTGACTTCTGCCTTGAAAGGTATGGTTGTGAGCCCTGCTTTCTTTTGATTTGTATTCATCTAGTATATCTTTGCCCATCTTTTATTATTTTTAAGAAGGTTTGCTGAGACATAATTTACACACAGTAAAATTCACCCTTTTAGGTCTACAGTTCTATGAATTTGGACAACGATAAATAGTCATGTTGCTGCCACCAATCAAGACATAAAATAGTTCTATCACCACAAAAAGTTGCTGTTTTTAGGCAACTAGTTAATAGTTAACCTCCTCCATCCCCTGACAATTCCTGAGCTGATTTTACCACTACCAAGTTTTGTCCCTTTTTTTTCAGTTTTCATTTAAATTCCAGTTAGTTAACATACAGTGTTATCTTAGTTTCAGGTGTACAATACAGAGATTCAACACGTCCATACAACACCTGGTACTCATCACAAGTGCACTCCTTTATCCCTAACACCTGTTTCACCCATCCCCCACACCCCCCAACCTCCCCTGGTAACCATCACTTTGCTCTCTACATGAAGGGTCTGTTTCTTGGTTTGCCTCTCTTTTTTCTTCCCCCTGTACTCTTTTGTTTTGTTTCTTAAATTCCACGTGAGTGACATAATATGGTATTTGTCTTTTCCTGACTTATTTCGCCTAGCTTTACCCTTGCTTCCATAACTTCGCATAAAGCTTTTGAAAGCTATCCACATTGCTGTAGGGATCATGGGTACATTCATTTCTGGTACTGTGTGGTATCTGTTTTATGGTGTACATAGGTGTTTATACATTCACCAGTTGAAGGACATTTGTGTTATTTCCATAACTGGGCAAATAGTGAACAAAGCTGCTCTAAATATTCACATAAAAGTTTTGTGTTAATAGCCTCATTTTCCTTTAGTAATTACCTAGGAGTGGAATAGCTGGGTCACATGGTAAACATATGCTCAGTTTAATGAGAAACTGCCAGACTGTTTTCTAGAGTGGTTGTACTACTTTGCATTCTTATCAGCAATGTATCAGAGTTCCAGCTGCTGTCAGTTGTATTTTCTCCCATTTCCTTTGCTTTTCTTTACTTTCCTTTATTGCCCTTCCCTCCCTCCCTTCCCTTCCACCCCTCTTTTCACAATTCTAATTGGTGTAACATGGTAATGAATTATGGTTTTAATTGGCATTTCCATAATGGTGGTGATCATTTCATGTACTTATTTGGCCATTGGTAGTTCTCTGATAAATGTATGTTCAAATTCGAAGTCCTGCACCATTTACTTTATATGGAGTTCTGAGAGTTCTTATATTTCAGATATCAGATCTTAGACATTTGTTTTGCAAGTAGTTTCTTCCAGCCTCTGGCTTGTCTTAATTTCTTAACAAAGAATTTAGAACAGCAGACGCTTTTAATATTTATGTCCAATTTATCATTTTGTTTTATGGTGTGTGTTTTTTGGTGTATGTGTTCTATCCAAAAATCTTTGCCAAATCTAAAGTCACCAAGATTTTCTCATGTTTTCTTCTAGAAATTTTACAGCTTAATTTTTACATACATTTCTATGACTCATTTTGAGTCACTTTTTGTGTATGGGTGTGAAGTACAGGTCAAGGTTCAATATTTTTGCATATCGATGTCAGATTGCTGCAGCACAACTTACTTAAAGACCATTCCTTTCCATTGAGATGCCTTGGAAGTTTGTCAGTGTTAAGGGATATTGGTATGGGTCTATTTCTAGACATTTCATTGTCTTCCATGGTGTCTAACTTTCACAAATACCACATTCTCTTGATTATTGTCGTTTTCTAGTAAGTATTGAAATCAAGTGTCTTTTTTTGATTTGTTCTTCTTTGGGATGGCACTGAATCTACAGATCACTTTGGGGAAAATTGGTATGTTAATAATACTCAAGTTTTCCAGTCCATGAACACAGTAATTTGTTCATTTATTCAAGTCTCTTTGATGTCTATCATCAAAGCTTTATACTTTTTAGTATAAAGTATTTCACATATTTGATAGATTTATCTGTATTTTCTGTTTTTTGGTGCAGTTGTAAATGGGACTTTTCATTTTTTAATTGTTCATTGCTAGTATATAAATTTGATTTTTGCATTATGCTTATATCCTGTGACCCTGCTCAAGTCACTAATTAGTTGTAGTGGCTTTTTTCAACATCCTTTGTAATTTTCTAACTCAACGGTCATATTGCCTGCAATGTGTCTGTAAATTTATTTCTTCCTTTCCAATCTGTGTGTCCTTTGTTTCTCTTTTTTGCTTTATGACACTGGCTAGCAGCATCTATGAGACGTGAATAGAAATGGTGAAAAAAGACATCCTTGCCTTATTTCCAATCTTGGTTATAAAACATTCACAACTGAGTATGATGTTAGGTGTAAGGCTTTTGTAGAGGCTCTTTTTCAGGTTAAGGAAGTTCCCTTTATCTCCTAATATAATTCCATTCTGATCATAGGTCATATTTTGTAGGATTATAATCCTTTCATAATTATTTTAATGGCTCATAATATGATCCATCTTGTTGAATATTCCATCATATATTTGAGAAGAGTGTGTATTCTCTTGATATTTATTATTCTATAAATATCAATTAGGTTAAGTTGATTGATAGTATTTTTCTACATCCTTGGTGATTTTCTATTTTATTGATTACAGAAAGAAGAATATTACATCCTCCCTGTCAGTTTTTGCTTCATGTAATTTGAAGCTTTATTGTTAGGTGCAAACACACATAGCATTATTATGTCTTTTTGGTGAAATTAGTCCACTTGGTGAATTATTCCCCCTTTATGTCTAGTAATTTCCTTGTTCTGAAATCTACTTTGTCTTACAGAAATATATTCCTCCAGTTTTCTTTTTATTAGAGTTTACATAATACATCTTTTCCACGCCTTTTAAAAGTTATTTTTGTTGTTGTTGTTTGTTTTCTTTCAGAGAGAGAGAGAGCACTTGCAGGAGCCAGGGAGAGTCGCAGAGGGAGGCGGAGAGAGGGAGAGGGGGAGAGAGAGATAGAGACAGAGACAGAATGAATCTTAAGCAGACACCATGCTCAGTGCAGAGCCAGACACAGGGCTCAATCCCATGACCATGGGATCATGACCTGAGCCAAAAGTAAGAGTTTGACAATCAACTCCCTGAGCCACCCAGGCTCAAAATTCTTATTTTGAAAAACTTTTAGAATTACAGGAAAAAAAACTAAAGGGAGTGCAGGTAGTTTCCTTCCCCTTCCACAGTGTTAATATCATACAAAACCACAGAATAGTAATTAAAAAAAAAAAAAGCAGGAAATCAATGTTATACAATAGGAGCAACTAATACACAGCTCTATTATTTTCTGGCTTTCATCTTTCCTTTCTTTTTCTGGTACAGGATTCAATTCAGGATCCCACATTTCAAATAAATGCTGCCTCATTATTCTTCAATCTGTGGTCTTGCTTAGCCTTTTTTTATCCCCCTGTGTGACATTGACACTATTGCAAAGTACTGACCACTTATTTTGTAAAATTCTCCTCAATTTGACTGTGTAATATTTTTTTCATCTTAGACTGAAGTCAATTTCCCAAAAACAAAAAACACAGAAATAATATTGGGCCCTTCTCTAAGAATACCAAGTGGTAAATGACGTTGATATGATTTATTACCAATGATGTTAATATCGATCACTTAGTTGAGATGGTGGCTCTTATGTGTCTGCCCTGTAAAGTAACCCTTTTCATTTTTATATTTTTAAAAATTTTGTGGGAAGATGTTTCAAGTTTATGCAAATTTTCTGTTTCTCATGATATTTTGGCCACCAATTTTAGCATTCAGTTTTGATTCTTGTCTGTACCTATTATTACTGTGGTGTTTGACTAATGGTGGTTTTTATTTACCTCATTCCATCTACATTTATTAATTGTATTCCACTATAAAAAGGTGTAATTTCTATTTATTTATTATTTATCCAGTCATTTGTTTATATCTTTATGGACTTATGTACATGTAATTTTCTTCTGAATTATAATATAGATTTTTTTCTCAACTTGTCCCAAATTTGGGCATTCGAAGTTGGAAACTTTGTTCTGCACATTCTCTCATTATTTTTCAATGCTTTGTTATTTTCAGAAAATACACAATGTTCCAGTTTCATTTTATAATTTACCTCATTCATACTTAAAAACTTCAAGGAGCCCTGGTCCCTTTTATTGGGAAATATTTAGAAACCATGTCCTGGATGTAACATTTGCTTATTAATATTACTTTAATAAATTTTATCAAAATTCATTTAGGAAACTGTCCATTTCATCTACATTTTCAACTCTTTTTTTCATAGATGCCTGCAATGTAATCTCATGATTTAAAAAAAACTTTCCTCTGATACAATACTTAACCTCTTTGTTTTGTCTTAGTTTCTATCTGTGTACATCCTTTCTTTTTTCATCAAGTTAACTAGTGTTGTGTCTTTTGTGCTCACTTGTTTTTTTTAAATGAGATTTATGAATTATTGACTAGGTCCACTGTTTTTCTCTTCTTGACCTCATTAGCTTTTTATCATTATTATTTCCTTCCTTGAGTTCTGTGGTAGGCAGAATAATGTCCCTCCCAAAGATGTACATATTCTTATCCCCAGAACCCGTTGGGTAGCAGAAGGAATTAAGGTTGGAGATAGCATTAAGGTTGCTAATCAATTGATCTTAAAATAGGGAAATTCTTCTTGGTTTATCTGAGATCATGTGCGTTGTAGGGTTGGTTCCTTCTGAAGACTTATGTTGTCCTGTTGGCGATCTCCAGCATTCCCAATTCAACCTTCATCTTCACTCTCCCAGTGAATTAGAGACTTCCCTTACTCCAGTATGCCCCCCTCCTATCTTGACTAGTTACATCTAGAGATACCTTATTTCCATGTAAGTTCACATTTTGAGGTACTGGGAGTTAGGACACAACTGAACACATAACTAGCAATCTTTTGTTTCAAATCCAGTCCATTTTTGAAGTTTTACCAAATATACTACTTTCAGGTGATTCCTAACTGATGACTATAAACTTTAGGAGTGGATTTGTTCTTTATTAAGCAACAATTTATTTTTTTTTATTTTTTTTTAAAAAAAATTTTTTTTTCAACATTTTATTTATTTTTGGGACAGAGAGAGACAGAGCATGAACGGGGGAGGGGCAGAGAGAGAGGGAGACACAGAATCGGAAACAGGCTCCAGGCTCCGAGCCATCAGCCCAGAGCCTGACGCGGGGCTCGAACTCACGGACTGCGAGATCGTGACCTGGCTGAAGTCGGAGGCTTAACCGACTGCGCCACCCAGGCGCCCCAATTAAGCAACAATTTAATTCTGAGATACATTCTGCTATCTTTTTGGATCAAAAATATTCAAATTATACCATTAAAGGATTGAGTTGATTCATAAACTTCATAATTCTATGTTGATTTGCACTCATGACCTTGGAGATACTGAGATAAAGTTTAGGAAAGATTTGCCTAAAGTATAGCCTAAGAAACAATATACATAATACCCAACCAGGCATCCACAATTTATAATAAACATTAAATAACTTATATTAAATACATTTAAATTATTTTAATTATAAATATTAATTTTATATAAATATTAAGTAAATCATTGTACATATAATTAAATGAATTAATTTAAAAATTTGATAATACTAATATAATAATGCATATTATAAATTACCATTAAGAAGTACTTATACAATTTTATATTGCCCATAGATACCTGGAAAGGGGGTCTGAGAATCAATAGGATTAGCAGGGATTTCCCCAAATGATTAATGAAAACTGTGGGTAGAAATGTCCAAATTGCATTACCATGTCAAGGAAGAGTAAGCTCATGTCATGAAACATAATACTGTGTTTTGGTTCTCTGTAATACATCTCTCCAGGCCACTGTTCCTTGTGTAGATGAAGATTCAGGGTGCAAACGAATCATCTAATGGTTATTATATATCTCACTTTCTCTAAAGTGTTCTCCTTCTGTCTCAAAAGTTATATACGTATATAAGGGTTGATTATGAGGTTCCTCTCATTTGAAGTGGTTAGTTAATATATGGAGGTAACACAAGTAAGGAAGGATACAGTGGGATCCCTTGGTCATTTGTATTACATTGCCTTCTATCTGTGTTTGAAACAAGTTCTGGTACAAACAGAATGCCTGGCCTCTTAGGATTATAAGCAACCCTACTTAACTGCCAAAGTAACATGCTTGCCCTGTACTCTCTCTGAGTCTTGTGACTCCCATGAACTGTTAATCCATTGGAATTTTGCATTAATGGGGCACGCTGAACACTATATGGTAATGGAGAACAAAGGAACACTAGACACACTATCTTGCATGTACCTTCTCTGTTCACATGCATGCTCCCATAATTCTCTTACAAATCACAAATTCAAAGACAAAATTAAGAATGTCAAGAATGGAACTGGAGGGTATTATGCTAAGTGAAATAAGCCAGGCAGAGAAAGACAGATACCATATATTTTCACTCATATGTGGATCCTGAGAAACTTAACAGAAGACCATGGAGGAGGGGAAGGAAAAAAAAAGTTACAGAGAAGGAGGGAAGCAAACCATAAGAGACTCTTAAGGACTGAGAACAAACTAAGGGTAGATGAGGGCTGGGGGAGAGGGGAAAGTGGCTGATGGGCAGGGAGAAGGGCACCTGTTGGGATGAGCACTGGGTGTTGTATGGAAATCAATGTGACAATAAATTATATTTAAAAAATTAAAATTAAAAAAAAGGAATGTCAAGATGACAACAGGAAAGCATTAAACCAAGCATAGGGTCCTTCTCACTGTGGAATCTTGTGCAGCTGCTTAGGTCAGATGCCCACAAAGCCCTCTCTACTCCCAAGTTGGTTGTCACATACTCCTGACAAAGTGATAAAAAAGGCATATCATCTGTATATTATTCTGTCTAAAAGCTCATAATCCCAGTCCGATGCTGAAATATATATCAGACAAACCAAGATTGAAGGAAACTACAAAATACTTGGCTGGCACTCTCAAAACTATCAAGGTCATCGAATACAAGAAAAAGCTGAAAAATTATCAAAGATCACAGTACACTAAGAGACAAGATGACTAAATGAGATATGACAGGCTAGACTAGAATGTGGAAGAAAAAAGGCATTAATGGCAAAACTGACAAAATCCAAATAAAGTGAAGTATTTAGTTAAAAGTAATGTGCCAATCCTGGTTTCTTAGTTTTGACCAATGTAGGGACAATGTAAACTGATAACATTGGGGGAAACTGACACCTGATGAGGGTATGTAGCAACTCTCTGTACTATATGAAATTCGTCTGCAGATCTTAAATTATCCCAAAATAAAAAGTTTATTTTTAAAAGGTATTTTATCCCACTTTCTCTTCTACCTATTATCCTCACTTTTAACCTGACAAATAAACAATGATAATGATAATATTATGTTTTAAAATAAACTTTTCAAGGTGACTGGGTGGCTCAGTCAATGAAATGTCTGACTCTTGATTTCAGCTCAGGTCACAATCTCATGGTTTGTGAGATTGAGCCCCCCATCAGGTTCTACACTAACAGTGCAGAGCCTTCTTGGGATTCTCTCTATCCCTCTCTCTCTCTCTATCCCTCTCTCTCTCTCTCTCTCTCTCTCTCTCTCTCTGCCTCTGCCCTATGACTGCATGTTCTCTCTCAAAATATATTTAAAACAGTTTAAAAAAAACTTTAAAATGAACTTTTCTCGAAGAATTTTAATGGCAACTAAGCTAATAAATGGAAATTTATTTCCATTTATTAGGATTAGAATTTTTTTAATGTTTGTTTATTTTTGAGAGAGAGAAAGATACAGTATGAGCGGGGAGCAGGGGGGTAGCAGAGAGAGAGGGAGACACAGAATCTGAAGAAGGCTCCAGGCTTTGAGCTGTCAGCACAGAGCTGGACATGGGGCTCAAACTCATGGACTGCAAGATCATGACCTGAGCTGAAGTTGGATGCTTAACTGACTGAACCACCCAGGAGCCCCTAAATTATAAATTTTTAAAGATATGATTAAATTATGCAGAGAAAGGGCTCCTGGGTGGCTCAGTCAGTTGAACATCTGACTCTTGGTTTTGGCTCAGGTCACAATCTCACAGTTTCATGGTTCTGCATGATCTCACATCAGGCTCTGTGCTGACAGCATAGAAACTAAGTAGGATTCTCCCTCTTTCTCTGCCCCTCCCCAATTCATGCGTGCGTTCTGTGTGTGTGTGCATGTGCGTGGGCTCTCTCTCTCTTAAAATAAATAAATAACTTAAAAAAGAATAAATAAAGTCTACTAAATATCTTAGTTACAGAAAAAAAAACAGCATTCATACAAGAAGCAATAGGTTCTGTTTAGGTAATCGCTTCATATCTGCAACAAATATAGGAAATTCACATTACCTCTTACTTACCATTCTCTATCTTTGAAATGGCAAATCTCATGGTAATATCAAAATGTAATAACAGCTCCTTAGACTATTTTCATCTATGTTTCAACAAAAGCTATTGAGATAACTCTAATACACAAAGAAGTACTGTTCAAGGTTAAGAAGAAATAATGTGGGATGAGGATAAAACCTTTGTGTCACCAAGTTTTATAGCTGATAGCAGATAGAAAAATACTGTGCAGACCTTCTCAAACTGGCATCTCAGAAATCCTTTGTGTATGACTAACTGCCTTGATAAACTGCAATTACATTTGTAGCAAAAGGTCCTGGAGAGGAAAGGTACCGACCCAGGGAAAATGAAAAAATCCCAAGGCACTCTTTGAAGGCCATTTGTGGCCAAACTTAAATAATTACAATATGAGCCCAGCTTTTTAACCATGTAACTCTTCAATTCGTGAGCTGAACCACAGGTGTATAACATAGGTTAATACATCTTTTACTTAGTAAGAGTATAGCAAACAATTCAGTAACATGAAAATCAAACTATTATGTAAAAATATTATACTAGTGCAAATTTTAAGGTCAACATAATTGTTTGGGTAATGCAAAATAGTTACTTTTGTGATAATGGCACTTATAGGTGATCATTTAAAATTTTAATTCAATGTTTACTAATATCAAAGTTACACATGTTCATAGTTTCAAGACTCCAACAGATTATATGAGGCTTATCATAAGGAACAGCAGGTCTCCACTTGACTCCATCCCTATTTCCCAATCTTGAAATATTCAAATTCACTTTTTTTCCAGCTCATTCATTAGTATATAATTCTGGTAAGTTTTTTATATCTATTTGCATTTGTTTTATCTCAACAATAATACTGGGTTTCTGTATCAGAGGCAGACCAACTGTTTACTCACAAAATATCTTGCCTCAGTATACTCTATGCGCCACTTCATCCACAAGGCAATTATTTCTCAAGTTTCATTGCAAGCTCCGTTTTGAAGAAAACAATATAAAACAGGGTCTGTCTTCGCTTTACGTGCAGGGATTCTGTATTTCTGATTCCAGAAATTATGAAATTGGGAGAGTATATCGAAGCTGTCACATCTACCCTCTCCCCTACAGTAAGAGACACAGAGACAGAGACAGAAAGTCTTTCTTGGATGAACAGGGAAAAGTGTAAGCATTTGGCTCTGGGAGAGATAAGAAAAGTTTTGTTAACCTATTGTCCTTTGAATGGAGGCAGAGGGCTCTGCAATGAAGGATAACTGATTACAGGTCAAGCAGCCTTAGGGATGTGAAGACCAAATGGGTCTGGGGGCAAAAGGAGACATTCTCTCCACTTTCAGCAGTCACCTTCCATTGCTCAGAAAGCCCTGACCATGCAGAAACACGAAAATATTCATATTGCTTCCTGACGTATTTCACATTTATAAATACCATACTTATATTGCTGTTTTCTAACTTTTAAAATTGTAGGCACTACTTTTGGCACCTCACTGTTTCACATGCCCCCAAATGAATACTCTCTACCCCCACAACTCTAAATGGAGTTATATCATAATCCTGGTTAGCTCAGTATTCAACATGTATATTATTACTGCCGTGTAAATGACACTCACTTTTGATGTATGTAACACACTATGATAGCTTTTGATAGCTTTCCTATATTGCTCAATAATAGTCTTCTCTGCAGCTAATAATGTACTTCTCCCCTCCCCCCTATTATTTAGTACTCTATTTACTTACCCACTAATTTAAGGCCACACTCTCCCCTCACCTATCTTTACTTACTATGTTAGGTAGATAGTCTATCCGGTTCACCTTGTTGAGGAACTCTTCGGAAGAATTATGACGTGCAGTCTCAGAGAACAACTCTGTAGCCATGAAAGTCAGGGATCTGTAGCAGTCACCTTTGCTTTCTCACCTCAGACTGTCTCCCCTTGTGTGATTCCAGCTGCAGCTGGAACAGACCATGCCCTGTGATTTCAGACTTACCTTGTTGTGGCATCATACCATCTCAAGCTCTCTTTGTACAACTTTCTGCCCTCTGACTGGGCACCTTAGCCGACTCCCAAATGTGGCCTAGAAGTGAGGAGGAGTTAACCTTTCAGGGGTAAGATCAAACAACTGGGATGGTGGCCAGTGGATGAGAGTTTCAGCCTCCTCTCCCGCAAGGGAACAATTCTTGGGGCCACTTGAGATGCTTCTCTGGAATGGAGTCTTAGTTGCTTACAGTGACACTAATACAGGCATTTTTATATATTTTTTTTTCCTCTCTTCTCCATTCCCTCACTCCTACTCCCTGGGATTATCTCCCAACATAAAGCATTACCAAGTTCTTGTTCCAAGGAAACCAAATATAAAACGGTATCTCCCTTCACCATCATCCCGGCATTTTTTTCTCCTCCTTTCCCTTTGGTTGGCATCCCTGCTCTATGGATCTGGGTTTTTTTTTTTTTCTCTCTCTCTCTCTCTCTTTCTTGGTTTTACCCTCTTTTTTTGTGAAGCACACCCTTGCATAGTATCCTGAGAAAGTATCTTCCTTAGAATTTTGAAGACATTCTCCAATGTTTTCTGGCTTTCAGTCATGCCTCCAAGACATCCAGTGCTTTGTAACAGATACTGTATTAAATATATTTTTCTCTCAGGGCACCTGGGTGGCTCAGTCGGTTGGGCATCCAACTTCCGCTCAACGGAAGTTGAACTCACAAATTTCAACGTTTGTGAGTTCAAGCCCCACATCCGGCTCTGTGCTGTCAGCTCAGAGCCTGAAGCCTGCTTCAGATTCTGTGTCTTCCTCTCTCTCAGCCCCTCCCCTGCTCACACTCTGTCTCTCTCTCTCTCTCTCTCTCTCAAAAATAAACAGGGGCGCCTGGGTGGCGCAGTCGTTTAAGCGTCCGACTTCAGTCAGGTCACGATCTTGCGGTCCGTGAGTTCGAGCCCCGCGTCAGGCTCTGGGCTGATGGCTCAGAGCCTGGAGCCTGTTTCCGATTCTGTGTCTCCCTCTCTCTCTGCCCCTCCCCCGTCCATGCTCTGTCTCTCTCTGTCCCAAATAAATAAATAAACGTTGAAAAAAAATAAATAAAAAATAAACATTTATAAATAAATAAATAAATAAATAAATAAATAAATAAATAAATAAATTCCCCTCTCTGGAAGTTGCAGGATCTTTCTTTTTTTTCCCCCTTAGTATGCTAGAATGTCACTTATGTGGTTGTGGCTATTATCCATTCACTTGGGAAACTGAGTGAAAATTCTCATATTCCTATTCTAGAAAATTTACTTGAATTTTTTAATGATTTCCTTTCCTCCATTTCTTTGTCCCCTTCTCTAGAAATCCTATTTCACAGATGCTAGACTTCCTGGAATAGTCTCCTAGTTTCTTTACAGTTCTCTTTGTAGTGCTCTTCTATTTTTCATCTCTTTCTCTCTCCCTCTCTCTCTCTCCCTCTCTCTCTCTTCCTCTCTCTCTCTCTCCCTCTCTTTTTAATTACTGTCTGGGAGATCGTCAAGTTTATCTTGCAATTCTTTTATTGCAGTTTTAGTTTTCACTGCATACTTAAAATTTCTAGAGCTCTTTTTGTTCTCTGAATTATCCTTTTTTATTTCACCATGAATATAGGTCTTATTTATGGATTCTGTGTCATCTTTCATCTCATCGCATATAATAATAATGGGGGCAGAGGGTTTTTCTTTTTTTTTTTTCCCTCCCTGAAATTGCTTCCTCAAAGCTGCTGTTGTTAATTTTCTCGCTCTTTCATATTTAATGTTGAAGCATTAGAAAGCTGACTGGGCTCTTCTGTTTGTTGTTCTCAAAATTTTCTGGAAGGTAACAAGGTTGGTAATTTGGGAAGTGTATTGTCTCTTTTGCTGATCTGAGCCAGCATTGGAGTGTTGACCCTCTCCTACCTGGAAGGTTTAGTGTGCCTGCCAATGCTCTGGACTAGAGTAGAAGAAAGCTGGAGGTCTCAGACAATGCATAAATTCTTAGTTTTATTATCTCGAGAGAATAAAACTTCTCGTTTCTGCTTGAAAGGGAGAGGAGTAGTGAGCCCTGCCGTCGATGGAATGGGAGAAGGGATCTTGTGGATCCAACTGTTTGTTAAAGAATTTTTCAACTAATCATTCTGGTTTTAGCCCCTCCCTTATCTCTACAACTAAGAGTAACAAATCAGTAACAAGAAGTAACCAAAACCTGAGCCTCCTGGGAAATTTTATTTTTAAGTCCGTTACCTTCACCACTGCTAATACGGAATCCAGCATTTTTGCATCTGCTAGGGCATTGGTCATTTTATCCGCTTTCTAGTTAATAAGACCTTTTTTACTTTCTCCTCTCTGAATTCTTTGTCCACGTGTCTTACACGATTTTAAAAGTCCTGTACTATCATATTAGTGCTATTTTAGGAGGTAGTGATATACAATTGTGCACTCACTGCCACAGTTTCAATCAGATGTGCTATGTTTAATAATTCATAAAATGTTCTTATATAGAAATATCTACTCTCTTGTCTTTATTTTCTTAAATAGGGTTTATCATAAACAATTTTACTTTTTTCCTAATTTATGGCAATTTGATTGATCAATTATATGATTTTGGTACAATAAATTATATCCTCAACATTTTATTTCATAATATAGGAGGCTACTTATCTTAAACTAGGTAGCCCCCAAGTTTTCTAATTTTGCTTAATTTTATACTTTTATTCTATAATTATTTGGCTTATTTTTAATTAATCTTTGTATCTCATTACTGACAGGATGAACTAGTGGCTTCTATTCCACCTATTTTACATACAATATGTAAGGCTAGAGTGGTTCTACTCTATAAAGGCATAAAATAAGAAATTACTGTTTCTCCTCTAGGGTTTTGATGGTTTCCTGTCTCACATTCAGGTCCTTCATCCATTTTGAGTTTATTTTTGTGAATGGTGTAAGAACCTGGTCTAGTTTCATTCCTCTGCATGTTGCTGTCCAGTTCTCCCAGCACCATTTGTTAAAGAGACTGTCTTTTTCCCATTGGATATTCTTTCCTGCTTTGTCCAAGATTAGTTGGCCATACTTGTGTGGGTCCAATTCTGTAGTCTCTATTCTATCCCGTTGGTCTATGTGACTGTTTTTGTGCCAATACCATGCTGTCTTGATGATGACAGCTTTGTAGAAGTCGTGGTTTATATATACAATGGAATACTACTTGGCAATGAGAAAGAATGAAATATGGCCTTTTGTAGCAACGTGATTGGAACTGGAGAGTGTTAGGCTAAGTCAAATAAGTCATACAGAGAAAGACAGATAGCATATGTTTTCATTCTTACGCGGATCCTGAGAAACGTAACAGAAGACCATGGGGGAAGGGAAGGGGAGGGAAATGTTAGAGAGGGAAGGAGGCAAACTGTAAGAGACTCTTAAAACTGAGATTAAACTGAGGGTTGATGGGGGGTGGGAGGGAAGGGAAAGTGGATGATGGGCATTGAGGAGGGCACCTGTTGGGATGAGCATTGGGTGTTGTATGGAAACCAATTTGACAATAAGTTTCATATTTAAAAAAATAATAAAAAATAAAGGCATAAAATATTAAAATAAAATTTTTATAGGTACTTTGCTGGAGGTCCTAACCCTCTATTTTCCCTCTCTTACTTACATTTTTAATATGATTTATATTATTATAATATGGTCTTTGAATAAAAGAGGCCTTGTTGTACCTTAATAACAATAATAAAGATGATGCTGGTGGTAATAATCAAAATTTGTAAAACTTATTGAGGACTTACTTTAAGAACTATTTTAGGTGCATTATGTATATGTCTCATTACAATCTTACAAAGAAGTAGTATTATCTCCACTATTGTAGCAAAAGGAAAACGGAGGACTACACCAAATATACTGCCTATTCCTAGAGTGAAAAAAAATGATAATCTGGGATTTTCCCTCCAGTTTGACTGACTCCAAGGTCTCTGTTTTCCCATTACCATGCTATACTGACTGACTTTGCAAAGCAGCATAATGGATGTCACAAATGGACAACAGATATCATAAGTGCATTTTTGTATAATTTATAAAGTTTACATTGCTGGCCAAGATTAAATCAAGGACAAGAAGCTCAATGAAAAGAGTCACTGCGGACAAAAGGTGAATGCGGGGCGCCTGGGTGGCGCAGTCGGTTAGGCGTCCGACTTCAGCCAGGTCACGATCCCGCGGTCCGTGAGTCTGAGCCCCGTGTCGGGCTCTGGGCTGATGGCTCAGAGCCTGGAGCCTGTTTCTGATTCTGTGTCTCCCTCTCTCTCTGCCCCTCCCCCGTTCATGCTCTGTCTCTCTCTGTCCATAAATAAATAAATAAATAAATAAATAAATAAATAAAAGGTGAATGCATGTGTAGCGGCTGCCAATCCCCAACCCTGTATGTCACAAGCCTGCTCCTGAGTTTACAGAGAATCTGATACCAAAGATATTTAACATCCACTGTGACACTTCTTAGATCAAGGCAATATGCAACTTACTCACAATTCACAGTGTACCAAACCGAGGTAACTGAAAAACTGGGGATATAAAGAAAAGATATATATTCTCTGCCTACAAGGGACTTACAGTCTAGTTGGAAATATAAAACTCGTATGAAAATTCAAAGAATTTCACAATATAATAAATTTTTTTAAAGGTTTGAAATGCACGCAGGATAGCATTACTTCAGAAGAGAGAGCTTGGTAGGGAACAGTTTGAGATGAGTAGTGGTGTGCAGCAGCCAATTCTTGAATATAGACTGAAGGGTTATAGAGCTTTCAGACTGACAATGAGGAGTCACAAGGTTTGCTCATCAGGTGGAGATACCATATGAAAGACAGAAATGAAAAGTATATGTATAGTTGCAGGGCAGAGAGGAAGAGACACAGCAAAGAGGATTCCTACCTAGAGAGGGATTTGCGAGCAACGCAGTCAAATAGAGGCAAGGCGGTATAGTGGAATTGTCTCATAGAGGGGGCCATTGCATAAATACTAGTCAGGATTGAAGACACCAGGCAAATCAGGCTGAGCAATCTGGGCAGTATCCTTTGGCTAAAGGGGAGATTTCTCAAGTTTTTTCTAAGAAGAATGACATAATGGATCCTTAGGAAAAATAATCAAAGTGATATATAAGAAGGAAATAGGAAGAAGGGCAGGAGCCTCTCATGGCTGACAAGATATCAGAAGAAAACCACAGAAATCTGGGCTTGAGGTACGATTGCCTAGATACGTGAGGATGAAGAAATGCACAATGGGGGCCTACTCCTTTATAAAGGAGACATTGCCAGGTGTCATGGCTAGTAAGAAAAGAAATAGAAAGTTAAAAATAGCGCTCGGGTTTTCAAATCAAATTATCAGGATTATTTATGAAGCTCCCAACACTCAGGATATGTAACATCTTAGCCATCCCCCATCGAACAGACTCCCTGCACCTCTGAACTGAATTAGTATTTTTTATTTGGGCCCAGCTGGTAGTTCTGGGACGTTTGCCAGATGATCTGCTGACCAGCTTAATAATTACATGTTTATTAGAATGTGTAATTTATGAAAACAACTTGAAAAACGAAACCCAAGACTGCCTTGAATGAAAGAAACCTTATTAGATGCAAAAACACATTTAATTTCTTTATTTGATTCTATCCTGGAAAGGAAAGAGAGTAAACTCTCATACCTATACAGAAAACCCAGTAATTATTTACTCATTTCACTAATTGCTCAATTAAGTGAATAACATACCCATTCAACAAATATGACATGGAGCACATACTACTTGGCAGGCACTGTACTAGGTATTGAAGATAGAAATAATAGTAGAATAATATCCCTCCCCAAGAGGCTCATAGAGTGATCAAAAGAATAATTCAAGATGTTGGGGAATCACAAAGGGGTGGCAGTTACCCACATCACCTCTGAAAGTGGCAGGAATAAAAATGGACAGTACTCTGATGTGGAAAAGGCAAGAGGTGTTTCATATTTAAGTGAAATAAGCTTTGCCCCTTTTCTCTTGCTCTAGAGTCATTTTTGATCTCCTTCTTTCTTTACACCCAACATCGAATCCATTAGCACATTTTATGAGGTCTACCTTCACAATCTATCCCAAATCTGATTGTTTTTCTCATGCTACCTACTGCTCTGTACGCAGCTAGTTCCAGTTCCAGTTATCTCACACATGGACTAATGCAATGGTCTTCTCTCTGGTCTTCCTGCCTCTATTATGGCCTCCTAGCATCTCATCACCCAAATTCAGAGTGGGCTTTTTGAAGTTTAATCAGATCTTGTCACTCCATTGGTTAAAATCTATGCTCACTTAGAGTATAATGTGAAGTTCTAACCATGCCCCATAAAGCCCTACACAGACTGCACTTATCTCCAATCTCTTCCCCATTCTCCAGCCCAGCTTCCATGTGCCATATGGCCTCCTTGCTGTTCTCCAGAAAACCAAGTGCACTCCCACCACAGGCTTGCATGTTACTGTTCTCTCTGCATGAAACAGTTTTCCCTACATAGCTGCTTCTCTTCTTTTTGTCTTTGCACAAGTATCACTTAATATAGAATCTTCCCTAAATCTTTCGTCCTATTACTGTTTATTCTTCTTATTTATCACATATTTGTTTATTGTTTGACCCTCCCTGCTGAAATGAAAATGTCACAAGTACAGAATACTTGGTATATTTTTGTGTGCTGCAGTATCTCTAAAATAATGTGTGGCTCCCTCTCTCTCTCTGCCCCTCCCCTGTTCATGCTCTGTCTCTCTCTGTCCCAAAATAAATAAACGTTGAAAAAAAAAAATTTTTTTTTTAAATAAAATAATGTGTGGCACAAAGAATGCCCAAATACAGACAGTATTAGTTGAATTAGCAAGTCAAATATAACTGAAATAGCTCAGGGATTTTTCTTATTTTCAGCCTGCTTAAGTGGGCAACTAAACAAAGGATAAGTATTGAAATGATAACCCTCATTTATAATCAAGTCTTTAACCTGTAACACCTGTAAAGTTTAAGGAGCCTATAGGTTACCTTTTTTTTTTTTTACATTCAGATAGGACTTTACAGAGATTTCAGACTTATACAGATCATTTTAGGAAATTTTTAAAAATAGAAAAGTATGCTTTAAAAAATCAGCTAGAAATGTATTTCCCCAGGTTATCCATGGCTAATATCTTCACGTGGGTGTCACAATGCATGTACAATTTTATACTCTAATTTTCATTATCCAATATTTAGGTTTTTCTTAGCACTAAACAAAATTCTTTGAAGCTATATGTGTGTGAGAGAGTTTATACACAAACTGCTTTCCAGAAAGGATCTATCAATACACACCTCAGTGAACACACATGGTATCTGTCTCTCCTTGCTGGTGCTGAGAACTCAGAGGCAAGGTAGTAGCGTGCTTGAGAGCTCAACAGCCAAAGGCACACTGCCCAAGTCCAATCCTAGCTTCACCACTTACTAGCTTTGTTTGGGAAATGTGTGTCATCTCTTATTGCCTCACTTTTCCTAGCTATAAAAAGGAGCTAACAACAATACCAAGCTCACAGGCTTATCGTGAGAATTAAGTTGGGTAAACATAAGCAAAATGCTTAAAATAATGCCTAGCAACTACTTAACATATACAAATGTTAGCTGGGAAGCTGAAGAAAATAATATTCAATATTGTATATGAATATTTAAGCATGAGGAAAAAGTGATAATATCCCACTTATCTTTGGTTATAAACATATTGATTAATTTTTTATTTCTTGATCATTTTTTCATATTTAGTCTAAGTCTTTTGCTTATAATTTATAGATTCATAAGGGTTATTTATATATTGAGATTAACTCTTCACACATTTATTGAAAAATTCCTGTAATTTGTTACATCATTTGTTCATTAATATTATGCATTTTATTTGTAATGTAAAGAAAAATTTTAATTTATATTATCAAGCCTATCAACTTGTGCTTTCAAATTTTATCCATTATTTTATGCTTCTACATTTTCTCCAATATTTTATGACTTAGAATTTTATATTTAGCTTTTTAAGTTATATGGAAATTAGTGTATGATAGGATGTGAGAATTTACCTTGAAGTTTCTATGGAGCAAATTTTCTCATTATCATTTATTTACAAATCCATCTATAGCCATTCTTTTATTATACTTCCTTTAGATTAAGTTTATATGAATTTATAATATAAGTTTATTAAGTTTGTATGTATATCTATATATACACACACACCTATATACATATCTCAAAATTAAATTCTCTATCCTAAATATTATTTTGCATTTTATGTCAATGTTTATAGAATAAATAAATGAATTTGAGCTGAGTGGACAGTAAGGATAAAAAGTACATTGGCAGAGTTTTCTATTGTCTGTCCAAATAAGACTAAATATTTCCTTCATAGGGAACTTTTCATACTAAATTCCAATTAAATGTAAAAAGCAGTGTGTGAGAACCTCCTGCAGAATTTGCTGCACGCAGATGATCTGTGCAACACTAATAGCTTCACATACTCAATGTGATTGTGCATGAGCCTGTTACTAATAAGCCCACTCAAATAAGCTGGCTAATGTATAGCACAATAAATAGAACAATTAGAAATGTCACAGCGTCAACCAAAGCATTTCTGAAATTCTAATCTTTGTTTCTAACCATTTGGGCTTGTTTCCCTGCTGTTGTTTCTAAAGCTCACACTCTCATTAACACAGAAAAGAACAGAGGCTTTCAAGAGTTCTGTGGAAGGCCTGCTGCTGATCACTTGCCCCCATATTTTTTAACGAGCCTGAACATTTGAAAGTAAATGAATTTTAAGTGCAGCATCTTGAACTCATTTCAAAATGAGTATGTAGATCTAATTTCTAGTCCTTCAGTTATTAGAATTAGATAAATGAATGAGTGGATGGATAGATCAATCACTCAGGTAAAAGGCCATCCATTTCCTGCCTTGTACTGTTGGACGAGATGACTGCAATTAACTGTCTGAGGTCCCTCCACTAGGGAGGAAGCACAGTCTTCCTCTGGGCACCCAGCAGGAGAGATGCTAGGGCTGAGGTTAACATGTTTTTGGATCACAACAGGAGACCTCAGTGAGATAAACAATTAAGTTAAGGACATTCCAGATCATTTTATCCTTGATTTCTTTTTGACCAATTTTTCCTGGTCAAAGTTGCTATGGTAAGATTAGCTTGCCTTCTACATGATTTTTTATGAGGTATAAAAGCCAACCCTAATGCTTGTTTTCATTTTATGGTCAAATGTCTTTAGTGTTTTCGGTAACTTTATGTGTTTTGGGAGACATTATTGTGGTATTTTTTTTTCTGGTTTCACTTGTATTTTTGCAAAGATTTGTGACCCATTTGTCTAAAGAAATGTAGCAATAAAAAACTTTACTTTGTTAAAATCTTCTTGGGCTGTATTCTTTGTTTAATTCAAAATAACATCATCTGATACATGGATAGACTCCAATTAGGTAAAAACACAGAGCATCTATTTTAGAAAATAGGTATATACTGTATAAACCGATGCTAACATCCAGCTTGCTAATTAGGAATACAGACTGTCAAAGATCAACTTAGAGAGACACATGTCACTCAGAAGTCCCAGGGTGCCTGGGATGTTCAGTAGGTTAAGTGTCTGACCTCGGCTCAGGTCCTGATCTCGTGGTTTGTGAGTTCAAGCCCTGCATCAGGCTCTGTGCTGACAGCTCAGCACCTGGAGCCTGCTTCAGGTTCTGTGTCTCCCTCTCTCTCCCCCTCCCCTGCTCACACTCTGTCTCTCTCTCAAAAATAAACAAATATTTAAAAAAAACTCCCTACAAAATAAAGAAATACCATGGCATCATACCACATTTAATCAGCAGATGATGAAGTCTATTTACAGTAGAGTTATGACTATTATATTGTTATGCTATATTCATAGGGTCCAAAGCAAGCTCTGAGGGAAAACTGGGACATCTGCAGATGTGTCAAATGGCTAGCAGAAAAAGATCAAAGTCTTTCAAGGTTGTGGTTATGGAGGCTCGGAATCCTGTGTTCCTTCCAAGTACAATCATATCCTGGCTACAACGTGAGAATCTTGTGAAAGCTTGGAGTGAACTTCAAATAAGGCTCTTGCGTATGAATCACAACCACAGGCTATAATAAATAAAGTACTCCATTTTCCCAGGAGAAAAGTATTTAAATTATTAATCGTGCTCAACCTATGAAGAACTGGCCATCAATACTACTTCTACAGATACTAAATTATCTCTCACCAAGGAATATTCCAAATTTAAACACCTCACATATGAATATCTGTTATCTTTTACATGTTCTGATGTGTCAACAGGCTTTCTAGGATTCAGAATATGATTGAGTGTTTCAGTGAGGTGCTAATCATCAGGGTAACAAAAATAGAGAATGTCAGAAAGAATCATTCACAGAATCCTTTTTCAGTTTACTACATCAGGAATCCAAGTGAGAAAAGAGAAATAGGAAATCAGACCTTTCAAGGAAATCATTTTAATTAACCTCATCAACACTGCTTTGGTTCAAAAATGTGGAAGATACACAGTTCCTTTGACATGTTTTCCATATTAAATATTTAAAACAATGATGAAGAGGCGTCCAGGATCAGCTATGACAAAGAGATTAGAAATTACCACCACTCCATCCTTAACAAGAAAAAGCCAGACAAACTGAAAATCAATGACTTGTTTTGGACCCATCAGAGAACTGACATCACAGTACAAACTAAAACCCCATCATCTAAAGAGATACATACACCCAGAGACACAGGCTAGATCAGCTCCCTTCAAGCAAAAGCCTCTGGGGCCGTAAGTCAGTAATTCTGATGACTTGTTAGAGGCTGAATACTCCTAGTTTGTCCAGTAAGACAATAATAATACATAAAATTAAATTAAAAATTATGCAGTTTGGAAATGAAGAAATAAAACCATTTTTATTCAAAGACAGCATGTTGTTTATGGACAACACTCCAAAGAATCTATTAAAAAAAAAAAACTATGAAGAAATTCCCAGAACCAATAACAAAAATGCAAAATTTCAAGATACAAAGTCAAAATACAGAAGTCAGTTGCTGTATACCAGCATTAAGCAATTGGAATCTGAAAGTTGAAAAGCAATCCCTTTTACAATAGCATCCAAAAACTGAAGTACTTTGGCATAAATCTAATACAGTTTGCACAGGATATATATAGCAAACTTAAAAAAAATAAATAGAAAGAAACCAAAGAAGAAATCAAAGGATCTAAAATAGCCAATACAAAACTGAAGAATAAAGTTGGAAAACTTACACTACTTGATTTTAATGCTTACTATAAAGCTGTAGGAATCAAGACAGCACACTATTGGAGAAAGAACAGATCTATATCAATGGAACAGAAGAAAATCCCAAAAATAAAACAGCAATTCAATAGAGAAAAGGTAGTCTTTCCAACAACGGTGCCGGAAAAGTTGGACATCCCTAAATAAATAAATATATAAATAAATAAATAAATAAATGAATGAATAAATTCTTAAAATTTTGCAAAACTCTAGACCCAGACCTTACATCTTACACAAAAATTAACTCAAAATAAATTTAAAACCTAGATGCAGAACATCAAAGTATAAAAATTTTAAAAGAAACAGGAGAAAATCTGTTACCTCAGTTATGGTAGTGAGTTTTCAGATAAAATACCAAAAGCACAATCCAATTAAGAAAATACTGGTAAGCTAGACTTTATTAAAAATAAAGTTTCTGCTATATAAAAGACACTAGTTAGAGAATGAAAAAACAACTCATGGATTGAGAGAAAATACATGCAAAACACATGTCCGATAAAAAGACTTATACACAAAATACAAAAAGAACACCTAAAACTCAACAATAAGAAAGCAAACAACCCAATTAAAAAATACCCAACAGATCTGAACAGACACTTCACCAAAGAATAAACACAAACAACAACAACAAAAACAAAGTATCATTTGTCATTAGAGAAGTGCAAGCTAAATAACAAGAGCTCAACAACTAGGAGACTAGCTAAAATCCAAACTTTGACCATACAAATTGCTGACGAGAATACAGAGCAACAAGAACTCTCGTTGGTGGAATGCAGAATGGTTCAGCTACTGTGTAAGGTCATTTAACACTTTCTTACCAAACTATACTTTCAACCAGACAATCAAGCAATTGAGCTCCTCCTTATTTACCCAGCTGGTTTGAAAAACTTATTTCCACATAAAAACCTGTACTAGAATCCTTAGAGCAGCTTTATTCATAATGGTCAAACATTTGGAACAGTCAAGATGTTCAATAGGTGAATGGATAAACAAACTGGTACATCCATATAAGGGAATTATTAGTCAGTGTGATAGTCAGCTATCAAGCAATGTAAATAATAAGGATGAATCTTAACTGCAGATTTCTAGTGAAAGAAGCCAGTCTCAAATGACTACCTACTACATAATTCTATTTATATGATGCTCTGAGAAAGGCAAAAACAGTAGCATTGATAACAGATCAGTGTTTACAAAGATTCAGTGGGAGGCAGGTGCTGAATAGGTGGAACACGGGAGTTTTTAGAATGATGAAACTCTTCTGTGTTTACTGCAGTGGTAGCCACGTGACACTATGGATTTGTAAAAATTCATAGGACTTCACAGGACGAAAAGTGACCCTAACCGATAGCTATTTTTAAAAAATCACTTAGGAGGGATCGAAGGATGGAATAAATATGGTGACAAAATAATCTAACTGTATCACAAATGTATGAACCAATGTCACTGAAGTGGATAGGGAAGAAGGATGCCCTCCCAAGTAATTCTGGAAATGAGTGGAGATTGTAAAACTAATGTCAAAAGAGGTATTTCTTAAGTCCTGTACTATAATTGATAGTTTTTTTCCTTCACAGGAATATAGATTAAAATTTCCAAAACTACTATAAATATATACTTCACTTTAATAATTAGGTAAATATATGGCAGATGGTGGGAGCCAGGTTTCTCAAAGTTGACATAGAAAATTAAAAATAAGTAAGCATTAAGGCTAGAATGATCCATGTGATATTGGATTTGAGTTGGAGATATCAGTAAAGCTCATGCTTAACTTAATGAAGATACAGATAACATGCATAAAGAAATATAGATACTTATAAATACATGGGTTAGGAAGGAAAATACAGTGGTACATGGGAGCCAAGTAAAAGAGCTCCTCACAACCAAAGTTGGAATACTTTTTGCTCAAATAAATGATATTCATACTAAAATTATAACTCTAATAGTAAAACAAATATCTATAGGTCCATACTAATAAAAATAAATTATTGAATAAAGAAATAAAATGGGAAGAATGGGAAGAACAGTTTATGTAGCAAATCCAAAGAAACTTTGTAGACGCTGTATGTTCAAGGAGCTGGAGCTCGACTCCCTACTCCTTAAGCGTAGGTGGTACAACGACTTCTTTCCAAAAGATACAGCATGAAAAAAAAAGGGAAAATAACTTTAACTGTAGAGAAATTTAA
The DNA here is from genome assembly GCF_014898765.1 of Herpailurus yagouaroundi. NCBI lineage: Eukaryota > Metazoa > Chordata > Mammalia > Carnivora > Felidae > Herpailurus > Herpailurus yagouaroundi. Next base: position 68,587,306 of record NW_024412391.1, read on the forward strand.
CAAACGCTACCTCAACCAGGTGATCAAAGATAACAACAGTGAAAAGTCACAATGATAGTATGTACCCTTGATATGATGTGACGATAACAGCACTTAAATCCTTGCTCTTCCTCCTAAAAACCCATAACCCCTGTACAATCATGAGAAAAACATCAGACAAAATTGATTAAGAAATAGTCTACAAAATACCTGACTAGTAATCCTCAAAACTGTCAACGTCTTCAAAAATAAATAAAGCTTAAGAAACTGTCAGAGCCAAGAGGGCCGAAGGAGGTAGAACCAAATGTAATGTGGTAGCCTGGCTGAGATCCTTAAACAGTAAAAGAAAATGAGGTAAAAGGGAAGGAAATATGAATAAAATGTGGACTTTAGTTAAAAATAATGTACAATATGGTGACAGATGGTAACTACACTTAGTGTGGTAAGCATAGCATAATGTGTAGAATTGCCAAATCACTATGTTGTACGTCTGAAACTAGTATAACAATGCATGTCAACTATACGTCAAAAAATACTCGAATATCTTTAAAATAGAAAAAAACACATATGAATATAGAACAAAAATTAATTTTCTAAAAAATAATAACGCACAATACTGGTTCATTATTAATAGAGGAAATTGGGTATGAGGTATACGAAAATTCTCTATATTATTTCACAACTTTTCTATAAATGTATAACTATTCTAAATTTTTTTAAGTATTAATATATCTTAGATATAACATGAACCCCTCACTCAACTGATTGTTTGCAAATATTTTCTCCCATTCAGTAGGTTGCCTTTTCATTTTATTGACTGTTTTTTTTTTCTTTGTAGAAGCTTCGCAGTTTGATATAGTCCCACTTGCTGATTTTTGCCTTTGTTGCTTCAGCTTTTGGTATCATATCCAAAAAATCATTGCCAAGACCAATATCAAGGAGCTTCTTCCCTATGTTTTCTTTTAGGAGCTTTACAGTATAAGGTCTTATATTTAAGTTATATAAAGAACACATACAACTCAATAATAAAAATAAACAATCTGATTATAAAATGAACAGAAGAAATGAACAGATATTATTCAAAGAAGACATCCAAATGGCCAACAGATACATGAAAAGATGTTCAACATTACCAATCATCAGGGAAATGCAGATCAAAACCACCAGGAGATACCACCTCACATCTGTTAGAATGGCAATCTGTAAGAAGAGAAAAGATAAGAAATGTTGGTGAAAATGGGGAGAAAGGGAACTCTTATGCACTACCTGTGGGAATATAAATTTGTATAGCCACTAAGGAAAAGAGTATGGAGGTTTCTCAAAATATTTAAAATAGAACTATCAAAGGCTTTCATGCGGACGGTTTGAAAAAAAAAAAACAGGGAATAAGTGCCAAGCCTTAGCTTGTTCCTGTGTTTTAAATGTGTTTCTTGACTATCTCATTTTCTAACTTCAAGTCTAGAACGCCAACTACTTCACTGGTAATTACTTTGAGTAGAAATGCCTGAGTCTTGTACCATACTTGGATACTGGCTAGAAGTCATGTATCATCCCTCTAAGCAGGAAATGTCAGCACAAACGATGCAGATTACAAAATAAGAAAATCCAAAACAAAAGTTCATGTGCAAATCTCCCAGGTGTACAAAGTGGGACATTGAATGGATGAGAAACATCATGAACAAAGATTCAAAACCTACATGAAATGGCAAGTTCTAGAGGTTGAGAAGTTGATGAGAAAGGTGCCCACAGACTAGTATCTGGTGAAGGACACTTCCTGGTTCATATATGGCCATCTTTTCACTATGTTCTCCTCATGTGGTAGAAGAGATCCAAGATATTTCTCTAAGGCTTTCGAAGGCTTATAGATTACAGTCATGGTGATGATCATGATCAATGGAAAACCTCAACTACTTTTCTCTAAATTTGAAGACATCATCTATCATGTTCTCTGTCATCTTCCCTAACCATAGTCCCTGAATGAATACAATTCTCTACCCCTTAGGAAATGAAAACAGGAATATTATTATCTTTATGACTAATTCCTCCTTTAATTTTAAATTTTTTTTTTAATTTTTTTTCAACGTTTATTTATTTTTGGGACAGAGAGAGACAGAGCATGAACGGGGGAGGAGCAGAGAGAGAGGGAGACAGAATCGGAAACAGGCTCCAGGCTCCAAGCCATCAGCCCAGAGCCTGACGCGGGGCTCGAACTCACGGACCGCGAGATCGTGACCTGGCTGAAGTCGGACGCTTAACCGACTGCGCCACCCAGGCGCCCCTCCTCCTTTAATTTTAAAGATGGGCATCAAATAAAGTTTATTGGTATCAATGGTTTGGACTATAATCTATAAAAAGTTTAAATTATTCCATATGAGGCAGAAGTACATAATCACCCTCTGATCCTAAGAATGATTTTAAGCAATCAGATTGGGGCATCTGGGTGGCTCAGTCGGTTGAGCATCCGACTTTGGTTCAGGTCATGATCTCATAGTTCATGAGTTTGAGACCCATATTGGGCTTGCTGCTGTCAGCGCAGAGCCTGCTTCAGATCCTCTGTCTCTCTCTCTCTCTACCCTTCTCCTACTCAAGCTTTCTATCAGCAATAAACATTAAAAAAAAAAAAAAGCAACCAAACTTACAGATGAGAATGGGAAAAAAAAGAACTATCATTGAGGTAACCATCCTACTTCTGGGTACATATCCAAAGGAAATAAAAACTAAATTATTAAAAAGTTGCCTGCATTCCTATGTTCACTGCAGCATTATTCACAATAGCCAAGATATGGAAACAACATAATCATCCATCAACAAATCAATAAAGAAGACATATGATATTGTGATATATCATATGATATATGATGGAAAGATGGAAATCCTACCATTTGCAACAACACAAATGGACCCTGAGGGCATTATGCTCAGTAAGATAAATCAGGGAAAGACAGATACTGTATGAAATCACTTACATGTGGAATCTAAAAAATGTGAACGCATAGAAACTGAGATTAGAATGGTGGTTACCAGGAGCTGGGGAGTCAGGGAATTGAGAAGATGTTGGTCCAAGATTATAAATTTGCAACCAGAAAATGAGTAAGTTCTACAGATATAATGCACAGCATCATGATTACAGTCAACAGTACTGCATTATATACTTCAAAATTGCTAAGAGACGAGATCTTAAATGTTCTAACCACAATAAATAAATAAATAAATAAATAAATAAATAAATAAGTAAATAAATAAGTAAATAAATAAATAATATTTACATGACATGATAGAGATGTTAGCTAATGCCATGGTGATAATCATACTACAATCAACACTTCACACACCTTAAACTTACACAAGTATATGTCCGTTAAAAGGTACTAATAAGATGCACACAATATTGAACATTCCCCTGTAGCTTACATAGGTTTTTTTTTCCCATCAATTTTTATAGTGTTCAGGATTCAAATTCTAACTCAAATTAAATATTATTAGAATGCATTTTAAATACATTTTTATCAAGTTTAATTTTGACTATGAAAACAGACCTTTTTAGTATGAACATACAAATATATATGTAATTGTCTTTTTATTTTTCTGTTAATTTTACTTGGATGTTCCAAAATTTCCATTAGGTGGGTCATTTTTGGAAACCAACAGATCTCATTCAATAATTTCTCCTAAGTGAGAATCACACAGATGCATTTGCCAACCCCCCTCCCCCACCAACACATACTCACTACAGTTCTTTTAATTTACAAACACTTGATGAATTTTTTCTTTAAATAATCAGCATATTTCAGTAGGAAATAGTACAGTATGGTGTTCTGATCCTATTTCTTTAAATAAAACTGAAAATAGAATTGCAAGGTTGAGGCTTGAATCTTGGATAGATTTATCATTTTGACATTATTTAATGTGGATTCCAGAACTCCAGGCACACCTTTACACATAAGAGATTCTGTGTGAAGAGAAAAACATATTACTTCAGTTTCAGATTTTTCAAATTGATCTTAATGTGTAAAGCTTTTATACCTTCCTATCATTGCTACAACACCATCAATACATAAATACCATGCAGTGTGTTTCTTTTTTTAAATTTTTTTTTCAACGTTTATTTATTTTTGGGACAGAGAGAGACAGCATGGACGTGGGAGGGGCAGAGAGAGAGGGAGACACAGAATCGGAAACAGGCTCCAGGCTCTGAGCCATCAGCCCAGAGCCTGACGCGGGGCTCGAACTCACGGACCGCGAGATCGTGACCTGGCTGAAGTCGGACGCTTAACCGACTGCGCCACCCAGGCACCCCTGCAGTGTGTTTCAATCGGATCTCATTTTTTAAAGGGTTCATCTCCCATATGACTATGCCACCTCCACAGTTTGTTTTGTTGTTTCTTTCAAATCACTTAATGTTTCTCAGCATTTCTCTTAGGAGAGTCTAAGTGAGAGGTAAGAAGAGTTAACTTTTTTAAAACTGATTTCCTACAGACTGGTCTTTCTGACAGGTGGTGGCTGCTGGCAGAGCAGAACCAACTGGAAATACAAACCACTCCACAGAAAAGAGATACAAACAAGTACTAAGGAATTCAATTCTGTAAGAATGCTAAGGCAGTAGTGGATCAGGGTTGGAAGCCAAGGATTTGTTCTGTCATAGATGTACAACACAAGGCATGGACCCAAATCTCTGATCATAGCAGCTAGGCTTATACTCTTCCAACCAAAAATAGTAATATGGCAAATCAGTGCGGATGTCAAAGTTCTATCAGATCATAGGACTATGACTACAATACTCAGCCTGCAGTCTAGACCATGTGATAGTACTTCTTCTGCCAGGGGACCAGCTCTTAGAGTCTGATATCTAACTGCCTTATATTCCTGTGGGCTCCTCCAGAGTGCCTTTTCAGGCTGCACTGCAAATCTGCTAGTCCTCCTATATCACAAGTGTCTCTTTACAGACATCCAGGCTTGGTGTGTGTGTTCTTGTGTCATTTATCCTCATTTGTTTGACAATTTGGTGCAGAAAGCTAGACATCTTGCCCCAAACTTACCATAGGCTTCAAAAGGGGAACCAAGGGATTAGAGATCAAGAACATATCCAAGGAAGGTTAAGAAATTATTCAGAGGATAGTGGGATCTATCAATGATGAGGATTTGAATTACAGGTTACTAATTTGTTACTTATCTCTTCTGTTGATTGTATCATACACCAGGGACCAAAGACAACCTTCTTTTGTTATTATTAATGATCTTGAAGGGATTTTCCCGGAAATGAAAAGTCTCCATGAGGGAGAGAGGAATATTAAAGCTACAATTTGCTAACTGATATGGGAGAAATAACGCTGTTGATTTCATCCTTTATCTTCTTCTGAAACTAAGTACATTAGTCCAAAACCAAATAGTGTTGCTAGGGTGCTCCATGTTCTGTGTATACAGAAATTAAGATAAAAAAAGGCCAAAAACACATGGCCCTCCCATTAGAAAAGTAAGTCACATCTAAAGATACCAAGTAAACCTGACAGAGTCACTCGATATACTTTTTTAAGGAGTCTCCCAATTATAAGGCTATAAAATAACTTTCAGATAAAGAACATGAATATGATGAGATCTATGATGATCCCAACCTTAATTTATATAAAACAAAACACTGGAAGGTGGGAATGGGGGCATCCTTCAACTGACCAAAGAACTGGTGGGATTGCACTAACTGCTTAATACCTAAGCTATGGTAGCACTCTCAACAATAGCCAACTTATGGAAAGAGCCTAAATGTCCATCAACTGATGAATGGATAAAGAAATTGTGGTTTATATACACTATGGAATACTACGTGGCAATGAGAAAAAATGAAATATGGCCTTTTGTAGCAACGTGGATGGAACTGGAGAGTGTGATGCTAAGTGAAATAAGCCATACAGAGAAAGACAGATACCATATGGTTTCACTCTTATGTGGATCCTGAGAAACTTAACAGAAACCCATGGGGGAGGGGAAGGAAAAAAAAAAAAGAGGTTAGAGTGGGAGAGAGCCAAAGCATAAGAGACTGTTGAGAACTGAGAACAAACTGAGGGTTGATGGGGGGTGGGAGGGAGGGGAGGGTGGGTGATGGGTATTGAGGAGGGCACCTTTTGGGATGAGCACTGGGTGTTGTATGGAAACCAATCTGACAATAAATTTCATATATTAAAAAAAAAATACCTAAGCTATGAGATAAAGAGAGGGCTCAGAACTTTCTAAAAATGGAGACAAAAGGGACTTCAAAACTATAGCTACTCCCTATGGTTTAAACTTTATAAAGTGATTGGTCCTGCAAAGTAGCCCCTCAAGAGTCACCAGTCAGGAGCGTCTGATTTGCAGAACCATTGCCTATCCAACTGTGGATACACTCATACAGTTTAAGCACTAGAGACATTGTTCTATTTACCATTGGACTATCCAGATATCATCCAAACAAACAATGAAACACTCTTCAAAGATCTGGAAATACAACAGTCTAGTTCTGGTAGGGGAACTACTATCATGCTCTGCTTTAGTCACAGAGTGCAGCACAAACGAGAAACTTACTGCAAAACCCTAGAACTCTGCGTTATGTTCTCTTTGGGACATAGCAGACCCTCCTTGTAGTATCCCCTTTTATCCTTTAAGTGTAATTGATCTACTGGGTCAAAGCCCTGAAATTTCAACTTGTTGCAAATCCTTTTTTTATTCTGGGACCCTTTCAAGATCTGCAATTAATCAGTAAATGAATTGAAAGAGCATCTCCAAGTATGAAGTATGTTGACTTTGATATTCAGAGAAGCCCACCAACTGTGACTCTTTCTTTGTATGGAGCGGTACGAGGTAGAACAATCCCTTTCATTTAAGGAGCTATCTTAACATTTCTGAGATATTCAATCCTTAGAGACTTTACCAATGCAGCTGCCCCCTGAAATTTTATTTCCCATCCTCTGGCTTATGTTTCTTACTCTTTCTTACTGAGATAGCTAGGTACTTGCTCATTTCCTTTTCACCAACATAACGTCGTACATGTAATGGACCATAGTGAGGATCTATAAGATAATCAAGGTCCCTGTAGACTTTTATGATTATATTATGAATATACAGAATATACAGATATTCTACCAGACCTACCTGAATTTTCCACAACCAAATAGACCTAAATATGGACATTTTAAAAAGGACCATCTCTGCATCTTTCAAGTATTAAGCCCATTATTCCTACTGAAATTAACGAACTCAATCCACAGTAGTATCTTCCATCGTATTTTTATTTACCTTCTGATGTGAGTAACCAGGACAAAATGATATTTGATTCCCCAATGTAGTTCTTAATTTCTTGGTGAAGGGCATGTCTGCCAGACCCTCCTAGATATGTAGTTAGAGAATGACTAAACTAGGTGTATACAAATATGTGTACTTCAATATTTCTATTTCACTAATTGTTGGGACTTGGTCCTCTAAAATATAAAATGGAAGCCCTTACATCTCACCTCACCCAACTGTGGGCAACAATTATGTCCAAGCTTTGATTAATCAACCCAGTACACATAATCCCTCTCCAAATTGCCAGATCCAACAAATCTTAAATTCCAGTTGGCATACTCACTAATAAATCAGCCTAATATATGTGCAAATTTTATATTCTTTATTGATTGGTCTAAGATTTTTTCCATATGTGCTCCCAAGTTACAATAGAGATGGCTGGAATCCATAACTCCTATGGTATCTAGGCTACCTTTTCCAGGAGAAGAGTTGGCAATTATTCCTGAGATACAATGGTATCAAATAGTTGCTATTGGTCTAGCAATAGATGCAATACAAAATAAATGAATAAATTTTTGTTAAATCTAATATTAGACTGTAAAATTATATTAAATAATTATAATTATTATAAGAATTATATTAAGTAAAAGTAGTGTGTGTGTATATATATATATACATATATATATATATACATATATATATATATATTTTTTTTTTAATTTTATTTTAGAGACAGGGCACACGAGCAGGGGGAGAGAGGCAGAAGGAGAGAGAATGTAAAGCAGGCTCTACACTCAGTGTAGAGTCCAATGCAGGGCTTCATCCCACAACAGTGCAATCAAGAACTGAGCTGATATCAAGAGTCAGCCAAGCCACCCAGGTGCTCCTTAGAAACAAATAATAAGGAAAATGAAAAGGCTCAACGAGGGGTGCCTGGGTGGCTCAGTCGGTTAAGCATCTAACTTCGGCCCAGGTTGTGATCTCACAGTCTGAGTTCAAGCCCCCCTTCAGGCTCCGTGCTGACAGCTCAGAGTCTGGAGCCTGGTTTGGATTCTGTGTCTCCCTCTCTCTCTGCCCCTCCCCTGCTTATGCTCTGTCTCTCTCTTTCTCAAAAATAAATAAAAATTAAAAAAAAAATTAAAGCCTCAATGAAAAATTAAAATATGCAAAAATTCTAATTTTCTTGGGGGGGGAGGAATAGTGATATTGTAGTAAAATGAAGAATTTAAGAGAAAATATTATTTTTCAATATGAGGGTTAAAAGAATGTAAGGATAACTACAAAAAGATACAATCTGTAGCATCCAAACCAGCAGTGGAAACAAAAAAGTTTAAATAAGAAAAAAGTTCACAGATTCACTTACCAGAACAAAGGAAAGAAGATGAAAGCAAGTTAAGAACATGGTAAACAAACAGGAACAAAAACAACAACAAAAAACTATGGTGGAAATAAGTCCATACCTTGGGGATATTGTTATTTCAGTCCCAAACCACCACAACAAAACAAATATTCCAATCAAGTAAGTCAAATTGATTTTTTAGTTTCTCAGTTAGGTTTACACTGCACTGTGGTCTGTTAAGTATGCAATAGTATTCTGTCAAAAGAACACAATTTTTATTGCTAAAAAAATGCTAACCATCACTTGAGCTTTCAAGTCATCATCACTGATCATATATGACCATAACAAATAAATAATAAAAGAATTTGAAATATTGCAAGAATTACTAAATGTGGCACACACAGCACATGAGCAAATGTTGGAAAAATGATGCTGATAGATTTGCAAGATACGAGGTTGCCAAAAACTTTCAATTTGTAAAAACACAGTATCTGCAAAGCACAATAAAGCAAACTCACTAACAGGAAGTATGCCTGTAATAAAGATAAATGTAAATGACCTAATATTAGCTATGAAAGAACAAACATCATTAGAGTGGAAAATTCACTGGTTGCTGAATTAATGAAATCTATTGTTTTGTGACATCTTTACCAGGGGGCTCTTAACAGTGTTGTGTTTTTTTTTAATGTTTAGTCATTATTTTTGAGAGAGAGAGAGAGAGAGAGAGAGAGAGAGAGAGAGAGAGAACAATCAGGGGAAAGGCACAGAGAGAGGGAAACAGAGGATCTGAAGTGGGCTCTGTGCAGACAGCAGAGTCCAACATGGGGATCGAACCCATGAACTATGAGATCATGACCTGAGCTGAAGTCAGACACTTAACTGACTGGGCCACCCAGGTGCCCCTCTACCCTCTACTTGAAACAGAGTCAGGACATTTCACTTAAATTATATCAGCTAGGAGAAAGAGCTATGTGCTATGCATGTCAGTGCCACTAGGGTTCAATATAAATAACGAGTATAAGTTGCAATGTTTAAAGTTGGGTTTGTCTAGAGAAACATCTTTAGGAAAAAGAAGAGGAGAAGGGGCAGAGGAAGGAGGAGAAAAAGAAAAAGAAGGGAGGAGGATGATGAGGAAGAGGGGAACAATTAATCAAAGGCTCATTATCTCCTTCCCAATTAGTGGCAGTCAGCATAATTCATAATTAAATTACTAAATTTGAAATGCTATTTAATGGCAGTTGCTACATAAATTTGACTGTTGTACTAATTTGATTACAGATATTAACAAATAGTAATTGGTCCTGGATCCACTTATAGTGTCTTTTTGGTTTGTTTTGTTTTGAGAGAGGGAGAGAGAGAGAGAGAGAGAGAGAGAGCGTACAAGTGCACATGGGGGAGGGGCAAGACAGAGAGGGAGAGAGAGAATCCCAAGCACAGAGTGCATCTCATGACTGTTAGATAATGACCTGAGCAGAAATCAGGCATCCCTTGTGTTTTCTTTTAAACTATCCACCCACTCTTCATTTTTTATACCTCCCAGTTGTTGAGTCCTGTGGTTGGTTGTCTGTGTTTTAATGTTTATAAACATACACACATTAGCCTCTTTTGCCCATTATATGCATGCTCCTTGAATTCTTAAAATACATATTGTTCTTGTATTTCTAGTGTAGAGCTTTGTTGATAATGGATGCCTTTTTGCTGTTTCTAGAGGTGAATAATAACAGCAACATTAATATTTGTGGTGGGTGTCCACTGGAAAGCCTCATGCTCTGTAAGACTTGCTTTACTTCACATGAGCTAGTACAACTATCACAATGATTTACTTACCTTGCCTCTACATGGGATTATACCCTGTGGGAATAAATATGCATTTAAAATCCTAAATAATGGCAGTGAATTTGCCTAGAAATTATGCATGTGGGTTGTATAATGTTTTGGCATGCCTCAAATTCATCATAATAGGTTTGGATACCTTTTCACAATAATTTACTTAGAAAAATACATTCAAATTTTCACAGCCTTGGATAATGCAATTCGTGTCAAGAAAAGGATTACTAATTCCCTTAATGATTCATTCTATACTCAACTCTAGAGAAAGCAGGAGTCTAGAAGAAGGTATCATTTTGCAATAAATGTCAAAAACATGTTTTATCTAAATAGCTCAACATACAGTACTGACAAAATTTAGTTAGAGATAATTTATACCCTTCAGTGGCCAGAGTAATCTATGGGTTTCTTCAAATTGCTTTTGTCTATAAAATAAATTCAATTTGCTTTACCACATGAAGCACAAATTTAAAGCAATATTTCATAAATCTCTGTCACTGAAGATTAAAGTAATCTTTAATTTACAAATACTGCCATCAGCCTGTGAGCT
>NW_024412391.1:68603248-68605784 GCF_014898765.1 Herpailurus yagouaroundi
TCAGGTCATGACCTTGGGATTTTGTGGGTTTGAGCGCCACATCAGGCTCTGTGCTGGTTGTGTGGAGCCTGCTTGGGATTCTCTCTTCTCTCCCTGCCCCTTCCCCACTCACACTGTCTCTGTCTCTCTCAAATGAAATAAAAAAATATTTTTCAAAAAAGAAGCAAAAAAACTTTTAAAAATGTTATACTTCTGTATTTTATGTTTAGGTTTGTGATTGTTAGAAAACTTTTGTTGACACTGTAAGATATCTGTCGTTGTTGTTTACATGTGAATATATAGTAGTTCCACCAACATTTACTGAAGACTCTACTTTTTCCATCAAATTTTTGTCATGAATGGGTATTAGATTTTTTCACTGTCTTAGTTCCTCTGTCAAAAATAAGTGGACTAATTTTTGAGGTTCTCTATCCTGTTTCATTATTCTATTTGTTCTTTCACCAATACAATGCAATCTGGTACAGTAGCTCTATAGTAAGTCTTGAAGTCAGTGTCAGTCCTTTGACTTTATTTTTCTTCAATACTGTTTGACTATTCTAGATATTCTGCATGTATATATAAACTTTCAAATCAGTTTGTCAGTATCCACAAATTAATTTGCTTGAGTTTCACTTGGGATTATACTGAATCTATAGATAAGATTAGGAAGACTTGACATCTTAACAATACTGAATTCCCCCCCCCATTAACATAGAATACTCTCCATTTATTTACATCTTTGACTTGAGTTTTCTAGTTTTTCTCATGTTCTTTAAGCATTTCATTTTTGAAACAAAGTGTTCTATTTTTAATTTCCATATAAACAATGTTGTCTTTTCAATTTCAAATACAGTTGTTCACTGCTAACATATAGGAAAGCAACTGACTTTTGCATGTTAACCTTGGGTCCTGCAACTTTTTTATAATCGTTTATTAGTTCCAAGAGTTGTTTTGCTGATTATCTGGGACTTTCTACATAACCACTTTATGTCATCTGTGAACAAAGATAATTTTATTTCTTCTTTCCCAAACTGTATATTTTTATTTCCTTTTCTTGTCTTATTTCGTTAGCTAGGACTTCTAATACAATATTGAATAGGAGTGATGAGAGGAAAATCTTCCCTTTTCCCTAATCTTAGGGAGGAATTTACCAGTTTCTCATTATTAAATGTGATGTTAGCTGTAGGCTTTTTGTAAATGTTGTTTATCAAGTTGTAGAATTTCCCCTATCTTCCTAATTTACTCAGTTTTTGTCATAAATGGATGTTATATTCTTGCTAATATTTTTCTGCATCTATTGATATGATTATATGATTTTTCTTTTCTAGCCTATTGATGTAATAGGTTATATTATTTGATTTTGGAATTCTGAGCTAGTCTTGTATACCAAGGATAAATCCCACTTGATGGATAATTATTTTGTTTTTACTTTTCTATATTTATTTTGAGACAGAGAGAGAGAGAGAGAGAGAGAGAAAGAGAGAGAGAGAGAGAGAGAGAGAGAGAGAGAGAGAGAGAGAATCCCAAGCAGGCTCCACACTGTCAGCATGGAGCCTGATGAGGGGTTCAAACTCACAAACCGTGAGATCATGAGCTGACCCAAAATCAAGAGTCAGACACTTAACTGAGCCACCCAGGCACCCCTGGACATTTCTTTTTGTACATTATTGGATTTAATTTGCAAATATTGTGTTGAGGATATTTGCACATAAAGTTCATAAGTCCTATTCATCTACAGTATTCCTCCCTTATAATGTCTTTGTTTGGTTTCAGTACTGGAGTATATTTTGAAACCTTAATCTGATTTTAGAACCCATGGTTTTTAACTACCATATTCTACTACCTGAATGGGTTTTGACACTTGACTTTCTACCAAGAACCAGGAATTGTTAGGTATTTTCACATATATTGTCACATTTTTCTGAATCAGATAGAAGAAAAGATAATCCTGGAAGAAATAAGCAGTTTGGTCTCATTCCTAAAATGAGTATAATCATAATGTCCCCTCATGAGGTTTTTATGAGGAATAAACCATGCAATGAATAATAAACACTTAAAGTATTTAAATAATTCACATACAACGTGTTCTTTGGATGATAGTGCTCTAAATGAATACCTATCCTATTATTAGACACTTCTGCTTCGATGATGGGTAGGTTCTTCAGAATCAGCCTTTCTAAAATTAAATCTCTATTTCCATTTCTAAAACCCTGTTACCTTCTCTTCCATGTTACCTTTCTCCTTTAACAGTTTATAAGCTGACCTAGACATCAAGCTATAAAATGTGGAGTTACCATTTTTATTTCTCCTTTACCCAAAACTAATTGTTTTGTTTCTCTTAACTATGGGAAGTACTTCCTAGGGCATCTCCCTACCTTCAATATTTTATTCAACTCATTTTATACTCTCCTAACAGAATCATATTTCTGACTAAGGTCAAAACTAATTGATCTCATTATCTATTTTATTATAGCATTCAACAGCTTTATATTTTATTATATAAATAGCCAATATATTTTATTATAGCATTCAACAGCTTTATATTTTATTATATAAA
>NW_024412391.1:68605794-68665482 GCF_014898765.1 Herpailurus yagouaroundi
TTTTTTTATACAACATGGCTTGGCTTTCTCTCCCACTTTTAAAATATCCCATTCATCCCTACAAGCCCAAAAAGACATCTCTTTCTTCCTGAAGATTTTATACACATTAATATAGCTCCTGGCTTCAGGCTTCCATATTTTCCCTTGAACAATATAGCATCTAATACACTGTTTTATAGGTTTATGTGCCTGCCTTCCTGCTAGACATGAGTTCCTTGAAATCAGGAATTACCTACTTGAATTTTGTATCCACAGTGCTTAGCATAGTGCTTGACACATAGTTGATATTCAACAAATCTTGTTGAGTTGAATACGTAAATATTTTAAATAATACTCCCAAATTTTACTATCTTATTTTTAAAGCAAAATTTAAAAATTAACTATTACTATTACAAATGGTGATGGCTAAAGGAGAAATATAAAATCAAGTATTTAAAAATGTAATTAAAAAAAGAGATGATCACATTTTCATGGTGCAAAATATATACATGAATTTCATTTATCACTGTAAATATCAAGTAAGATACCTTTTTTAAAGAAATGCAAAAAAACCTAAAAGAGATTCCACTTCACCAAAATTAAACATGTAGAAGATGTCTTTTCAGATTAATTACAATGACATTGTAACAGAGTTTAGAGACGTTTAATCGATATATATTTTCAGTAATGTATTGATAAAAGCCATGGATGAGCAAACTGATGCTTCCAGAACAGTCATATTATAACACTGTAAAACATCTTCTCAAGTTCTACCATCACTGAAATAAAGCACCATAGGAACTCTGCAGGCCCAATCACCCACTTTAGAAGAGGCAGAAGGGGACCATACCACTGTTCTTGCTGAAATTTCAACATGAAGCATAAGTACTATATTAAGATCAAACAAAACAAAAATGTTTTACCCATGAACTAATTGTGACCTCTAGTCTTCCTATTCATCAGGAAAAAAAAGGAATGAGATACTCTAGAGCAGCAAGAGAAGGAAACCAACTATGTACAGCCTATAGCCTATTACTGTACAATAATCCATGAGCTAAGAATACTTTTGATATTTTTAGAAGTTTTCAAAAAGAAGAAAAAGAAAAGCAGAGGAATAAGAGGAGGAAAAGGAGAGAAGAAGTATAAGACATAAACCATGCACATTCCACTAAGCCTAGAATATTTACTATATGGCCCTGTGGAAAAGTTTGCTAATCCTTCCTTTTGAGCAGTACTACCTAACAAAACTTCCTGTGATGGTAGATACCCTCTGTATCTTTGCTGTCCCAATACAATAGTGACAAAAAACCCAAGTAACTATTGAGTCCTTGAAATGTTATTAGACAGTCTGGTGGCTACCACACTGGATAACACAGCGCTAAAGCACAAATTTTCCTGTTCCAATAGTTCTGAACCTTCAAATGCCATGAGCAATGAACAAAATAGAAACCAAGCCACTATTGCCTGATCAGTATTTAGTTATTTAGTTAATCTAACTCCTCCTCAAAGATTTTCCTTTCCTTCCATTTCATACCCTTTATTATTCTATCTCCCTATTTCTTTCCAATGTATCTCCAGCCACCTTGCTAACCCATTCTCTTATGTTTTAAATTGAAAAGTAGAACACAAGGACAACCTAGGATCCTAATTCAAAGATAGATCTATTTCTGTAAGATTAAGTCAAAACTCTAAATCAGTGCGCTTAAAGGAGTATAGTAGAAGGAGTTTAATTTTTCTTTTTTGGTACTTGGTTAAATCATACAGATCTGACAGACACATTATGAACTGGTCTAAAGATCCAACCACCATGTATAATGTAATTTCTGTAGAAAATTCTATTCAGAGTTCTAAACACCTAAACTAAAAACTTGCCACAAACTTTATGACAAACTAGGAATAAATTGTGTATAGTGTAACAATAAAAATCACTTACCAGTTGTGCAGTACTATGAGTCATGAAACATATTTACTTAAGTCCTATGGAAATTTTTATACAACTTCATATATAATACAAATACTCTGCATTTGGAACTAGCTAGTGCCTTAATACTTGCTTGCCCTTGATAATCACCTCTCTTCCAAGGCAGTTTTAGTCTATCACAATGACACTTCCAAAATTAAACAAATCTTCCTCAGCATACAGGCAAAAACTTTTATTGCAAAAAGAATTGGACTACAATATCACCCTTAAAACATTTTCCAAAGCTGCATTCTTTTTAATATTTTACTTTATTAACCACAAGGTTTAAGACAAGTTTTGCTGTGTAATATATGTACATTATTTCTTAGAACTTAGAATTACACTTCCAGTTTGCTAATTTCAGATCAATTCAGAAAGTGAAAATTAATTTTTGTGCCAAAGGAATTGTTTTTGTTAGATTTTCCTTTGAACTGTAAGTTAGCAACCTTTAATACACTTTTTTGTTAGGTAAAAACATAAAATGGGCAATACATAAATGCTGAGAACATCATTCAATCATGTTTTTAAGTAGCTATCAAATGCTCTCTTTAGTAAGCTTCTCAAAGGGAAGTGACTATGTCTAGAGTAAATGATACCAAGCATCATAAAAATACGCCAATGATTTTTATCTGTCAAAAATGGCTAGTAAAGGAAAAGTACAATTTCTATGGGCAGGAGAGGGAAAGAAAGACCTATTCCTCATTATCTTTATTATTCCTTAGAACCTTTATTTTTTTCCTTTTTTCAATTTAAATTTTAATTAGTTAACATACACTGCAATATTGGTTTCAGGAATAGAATTCAGTGATTCATCACTTACATATAACACCCAGTGCTCATCACAAGTGCCCTCCTTAGTGCCCATCACCCATCTAGCCCATCTCCCACCCACCTCCCTCGGACAACCTATAGTTTGTTCTTTATCACTAAGAGTCTTGGGGTTTGTTTCCCTCTCTTTTCTACCACTCCCTTCCCATATGTTCATCTGTTTTGTTTCTTAAAGTTCACATATGAGTAAATCATATGGTATTTGTCTTTCTCTGATTGACTTATTTCACCTAATACATTCTAGCTCCATCCATGTCATTGCAAATGGCAAGATTTCATTCTTTTTGATGGCTGAGTAATATTTTATTGTATAAATATACCACATCTTCTTTACCCATTCATTAATCAATGAACATTTGGACTCTCTCCATAGTTTGGTTATTGTTCATAATGCTCCTATAAACATTGGGGTGCATGTACCCCTCTGAATCTGTATTTTTCTATCTTTTGGGTAAATACCTAAAACTATAACTGCTGGATTGTAGGGTAGTTCTATTTTCAGTTTCTTGAGGGACTGCAATACCGTTCTGCCGAGTGGCTGCACAAGTTTGCATTCCTACTAACTGTGCAAGAGGGTTCCTCTTTCCCTGCATCCTCGTCAAAACCTGTTCTTCTGTTGTTAATTTTAGCCATTCTGACAGGTGTGAGGCATTATCTCATCATGGTTTTGATTTGTATTTCTCTGATGATGAGTGATGCTGAGCATCTTCTCATGTGACTGTTAGCCATCTGGGTGTCTTCTTTGGAATGTCTATTCATGTCTTCTGCCATTTCTTCACTGGATTATTTGTTTTTGGTGTATTGAATTTGATAAGTTCTTTATAGATTTTGGATACCAACCCTTTATCAAATATGTCACTTGCAAATATCTTCTCCCATTCTTTTTTTTAAATTTTTTTAACATTTATTTATTATTGAGAGACAGAGAGAGACAGACCATGAGCAGAGAAGGGGCAGAGAGATAGGGAGACACAGAATCTGAAGCAGGCTCCAGGCTCTGACCTGTCAGCACTGAGCCCAACACAGGGCTCGAACTCACGAACTGCGAGATCATGACCTGAGCCGAAGTCAGACACTTAACCGCCTGAGCCACCCAGGCCACCCTTTTCCCATTCTTTAGGCTGCCTTTTAGTTTTGTGGATTGTGTCCTTCGCTGTGCAGAAGCTTTTTACCTTGATGAAGTCCCAATAGTTTATATTTGCTTTTGTTTCCCTTGCCTTCAGCGACATGTCTAGTAAGAAGTGGTTCCAGCCAAAGTCAAAGAGGTTGCTGCCAGTGTTCTCTAGGATTTTGATGGTTTCCTGTCTCACAGTTAGGTTCTTCACCCATTTTGAATTTGTTTTTGTGTATGGTGTAAGAAAAGTGGTCCAGATTCATTCTTCTGCATGTCATTGCCCAGTTTTCCTAACACTATTTGTTGAAGAGACTGTCTTTTTTCCATTCAGTCATCTTTCCTACTTAGTTCTCTATTCTGTCCCACTGATCCATGTGTTTGCTTTTGTGTTAGTACCATACTGTCTAGATGACTACAATTTTGTAATATAGCTTGAAATCCAGAATTGTGATGCCTCCGGTTTTGTTTTTCTTTTTCAGGATTGTTTTGGCTATTCAGGGTATTTTCTGGTTCCATACAAATTTGAGGATTGTTCTAGTTCTGCAAAAAATGCTGGTGATATTTTGATCAGGATTGCATTAAATGTGTAGATTGCTTTGGGCAGTATAGTCATTTTAACAATGTTTGTTCTTTCAATCCATGACACGGAATGTTTTTCCATTTTTTTTGTGTCATCTTCAATTTCTTTCACAAGAGTTCTATAGTTTCCAGACTATAGATCTTTCACTTCTTTAGTTAGGTTTATTCCCAGGTATCTTATTGTTTCGGGTGCAATTGCAATTGGGATTGATTCCTTGATTTCTCTTTCTACTGCTTCATTATTGGTGTATAGAAACCCAACAGATTTCTGCACGCTGATTTTATATCTGTGACTTTGCTGAATTCATGTGTTATAGAAAATTTTTGGTGGAGTCTTTTGGGTTTTCTACATAGAGTATCAATCATGTCATCTGCAAATAGTGAAAATTTGACTTCCTTGATGATTTGGGTGCCTTTTACTTCTTTTTTTTTTAATTTGATTGCTGAGGCTAAGGTTCCTGACCATAGGGGAAAGGCTTTCTGTTTTTACTCATTCAGGATGATAATAACTGTGGGTCTTAAGTATGTGGCCTTTATGATGTTGTGATATGTTCCATCTATCGCTACTTTGTTGAGGATTTTTTATCAAGAATGGATGCTGTACTGTGTCAAATGCTTTTTCTGCATCCACTGACAGGATCATATGGCTTTATCCTTTCATTAATGTAGTGCATCACATTGATTGATTTGCAAATATTGAACCAGCTCTGCAGCCCAGGAATAAGTCCTACTTGATAATGGTGAATAATTCTTTTAATGCACCACTGAATTCGATTTGCTAATATCTTGCCGACAATTTTTGCATCAATGTTCATCAGCGATATTGGCCTGTAATTCTCCTTTTTAGTGGGGTCTTTATCTGGTTTTGGAGTCAAGGTAATGCTGGCTTCATAGAATGAGTTTCCAAGTTTTCTTTTCTATTTTTTGGAATAGTTTGAGAAGAACAGGTATTAACCCTTCTTTAAATGTCTCCTACAATTCCCCTGGGGAAGCTATCTGGCCCAGGACTCTTATTTATTGAGAGATTTTTGAAGACTGATTCCATTTCTTTGCTAGTAATGGGTCTATTCAAATTTTCTATTTCTTCCTGTTTCAGTTTTGATAGTTTGTGAGTTTCTAGGAATTTGTCCATTTCTTCCAGATTGCCCAGTTCATTGGCATATAATTTTTCATAATATGTTTTAATAATTGTATTTCTTTGGTTTTATTTGTAATCTCTCCTCTTTCATTCATGATTTTTCTATTTAGGTCCTGCCTCTTTGATAATTCTGACTAGAGGGTTATCAATTCTGTTCATTTCCTCAGAGCCAACTCTTAGTTTCATTGATATGTTCTACTGGGTTTTTTGTTTGTTTGCTGCTATATAATTTATTTCTTCTCCAATCTTTATTACCTTCCTTCTTCTGGCTTTAGGCTTTATTTGCTGTTCCTTATCTAGCTCCTTTAGTTATAAGGTTAGGTGTTGTATTTGGGACTTTTCTTGCTTTTGAGATAGGTCTGAATTGCAGCATACTTCCCTCTTAGGCCTGCCTTTGCTGCATCCCAAAGGGTTTGGACTGTTGTGTTTCATTTTCATTTCTTTTCATATTTTTTAAAATTTCTTATTTCCTAATTAACCCACTTATTCCTTAGTATTCCTCCATGTGTTTGAGAGCTTTCCAAATTTTTTCTTGTGGTTGAGTTCAAATTTCATAGCATTGTGATTTGAAAATAAGCATGGTATGATGTTTACTTTTCTGCACTTGTTGAGGGCTGATTTGTGATCCAGTATGTGATATATTTTGGAGCATGTTCCATGTACATTCGAGAAGAATGTGTGTTCTGCTGCTTTAGAATGAAATGTTCTCAATATATCTGTTCAGTCCATCTGGTCCAGTATGTCATCCAAAATCATTCATTGTCTCCTTGCTGATTTTCTGCTTAGGTGATCTGTCCATTGCTATAAGTGAGGTGTTAAATTTCTTTACCATTATTGTATTATTATCAATGAATTTCTTTATGTTTACTAGTAATTGATTTCTATATTTGGGTTCTTTCAAGTTGGGACATAAATATTTACAATTGTTATATCTTTTTGATGCATAGACCTCTTAATTATGATATAATGCTCTTTTTCATCTTTTGTTACATTCTTTGTTTTAAAATCTAGTTTGTCTTACCTAAGTATGGCTACTCTGGCTTTCTTTTGACATCCATTAGCATGACAGGTGGTTCTCCATCCCCTCACTTTGAATCTGCTAATGTCTTTAGGTCTCAGATGAGTCTCTTATAGCCAGCATAGAGATGGATCTTGTTTTTTTTTTCCATTCTGATACCCTATGTCTTGATTGGAATATTTAGTCCATTTGCATTCCAAGTGATAATTTAAAGATATGACTTTCATGCCATTGTGTTACCTGTAGAGTTGGTGTATCTGGTGATGCTCTCTGGTCCTTTCCAGTCTTTGTTGCTTTGTGTCTTTTTTTTTTAACTCCACTCAAAGAGTGCTCCTTAAAATTTCTTGTAGGGCCACAAACTCTTTCAGTTTTTCTTTGTCTGGGAAACTCTTTATCTCTCCTTCTATTCTGAATGATAGCCTTCCTGAATGGAGTATTCTTGGCTGCATATTTTTCCATTCAGCAGGCTGAATATATCTTGCCACTCCTGTCAGGCCTGCCAAGTTTCTATGGACACATTCGCTGTGAACTTATCTGTCTTCCCTTGTAGGCTAAGGACTTTTTTTCCCTTGCTACTTTCAGGATTCTTTCCTTATGTGTGTATTTTATGAATTTGACTATGATATGTCTTAGCATTGGATGGCTTTTGTTGAATTTAATGGAAGTTCTCTGTGCTTCTTGGATTTTTATGTCTGTGTCCTTCCCCAGATTAGGGAAATTTTCAGTTATAATTTTCCCACATAAACCTTCTGCCCCCTTTTCTCCATCTTCTGGAACTCCTATGATATGAATGTTATTATATTTAATACATTGCTGAGTTCCCTACATCTGCCTTTATGATCACTGACCTTTGTTTCCCTCTTCTTTTCAGCTTCATTATTTTCCATACTTTTATCTTCTATATTGCTAATTCACAACACTGCCCTGTCCATCCTTGATGTTATAGCATGCATTCAGGTTTGCATCTCGGTTATAGCAGTTTTAACTTTGGCCTGACTAAATTTTAGTTTTATTTCTTCAAAAAGGGATTCTCCAGTGTCTTCTATATTTTTTCGTAGCTCAGATAGTATCATTATAATCATTGTTTGAAATGGTTTGATGTTGATCTAGCTATGTTTGTGAGACAAGACAAGCCCAGAATCTCCTTACTATTCCACCATCTTAACTCCTCCTTCTCATAATCTTTTAAATGAGTTTTTCATGCAGTACAATTGTATGAAAAAGTGAAGTGTGTGCCTACATAAGTGTTTGGAAACTCCAGAGTCCTTTTCATTAGAACGACAATGTACCCAGATAATTGACTGATTTTTAACGTTCTCAGGATATTGTACTATCATTAATATTTATCCAAATTGTCCAAAATATGCTTAACAACAGAAAATATTAAATATCTAATACAAAATCTTCTGACAGATTTAAAGGAGTACTAATCACTGGCAAATTACTGGGGAAAACATTATATATAGAAACATATCAATGATAACTTTGAGTTTAAAATTTTCTTGAGGAACCTAAGATCCTTCAAAGTTCACATGGTTTCCATTACCTGAAAATTACCAGATTTTATTAAACTCCGTATTATTTTGGCAGATAGAGACTTAGAAGAATTCTTATTTTTGTTGTGCATACATCCTGGACAAAGAAATTCAAGGCATAATACTTTATTTAATATTCTCTCACAGATTTAGTGCTATAAAAATGAGAAATTCAAATGAATTATAACCAGCATTCAAGGAATAATAATTGAATGGAAAAGCGGTAATAATTTTGGCTGGACAGATGGCAAATCTAAATACTCTGAGATTAAGAAGAGAATTAAAAAGGATCTTAGAGATCGATAGTCTGTTTTTGTTTTAAACCAGTACACTGATTCCTTCCTTTATATCCTATATACAGTTTCAGTTCCAATATTTCAATTAACAAGGAGTTATCTAACTCCCAACCAGTCAATTTTGCCTTTGGAATATTCTAAATGTTATAAAAGTCTTTTTGGCAAAAATATAAACTACCTATAATTTTCTCCTTATGTTTCTCTCTTTAAATTCTAGTTGGGCTCTATCAGCTGCCAGTAGTAATTCGAGGAATTAACCTGAACTCTGAAATGGAGTGTCATAGAAGTCTACTCTAAGGCCTAAGAGTCCACTACAAAAACAATGGGCTCTGAGGATTGGGGATACAAACATGGTCCATTTCATGACAGGTTAACACAATAAAGATTATAAAAAAAATGTTCAATGGATAAACTCTCATCTGTGCCTATAATTTTAGTTTTGACTTTGAATCTCATTTGCAAACTCTTCTGAGGAAGTTATTTTCTCCCCCCGCACAGTGTTGTTATAAAGATTTGATAAGAAGATTAAAATACTTAGAAAAATAGGTACTATAAAACCACTGATGTTGTTATTTACTACATTGTAATGGTGGTGGCAGTGATGGGCTTGCTATTTTTATCAGGATTTTCATAAGAATAGAAAACAGATTAATCAAGATGTGGAATTGGCAGAATAAAAACGCAAGACTGGTGTATCTTAAATCATAATGTACACAGAATTATTTGGGAGCTTCTTTTAATGCAGACTCTGTACCCACCCCCATTGATTCCCATTCATTAATATGTAGTCTGCACTGTACTCCCAAATGGAATGGAATGGGCCACATTTGGAGAGTCACACGTTTTTCCCCAAAATAACAGAGTCTAACTCTAACAGAAAACATAAAAATGTTAATGATGAAATAATATTTTGTAAACTTTAGAAATACAGGAGTAATTTGGGAAACAAAAGTCTTCTTGATAAGAATCAATTTCTACATATGGATGCACAATAATGTATAGAAATGTAAGGTTGTCTACCAATTTATAGATTATAAAAATATGTAAAGAGATCAAATGTCCTCTTAATTATCTTAATATTTGACAGGGACTTGAAAAACCAAGTACACAAGCAATTAGGAGGAACATCCAAATGAGAGGAATGACAACATCACTAAGACTAATGCTGGCTCACTTACTTGGACAATATCACTCTAATAATAGGGCAGATTTTTCTCAAAGACCCTCAAAAAAAACAAACACAATCCATGTGCTTCAAAAATCTCACTCTGGCTGAGTCACAAGTAAAGCAGTAGAGTGGTAGTATTGGGGAGAAATTTATATCAAAGGCTGGATATAAGAATAGAAGTTAATGCTACTATTTACCCTCTATGTGACCATGAGCAAGTTGCTTAGCTCTTGGGAACCTCAATTTTCTGTCTTGTAAAAAGGCGATCACAGTATCTGTCCCCTTTTAAGGTATTGTTGCATAAATCAAATGAAAAAATAAGTGAGAAAGTATTTCCAAAATTTATAAGCACTACCACGTGGATGGCATATGGGTATATGCAGAGCCTTACTATATAACCACCATCAAATCCATGGAAGGTCAATATGGCTTCAGGAGAAGTAATGACAGGTTTTGGATACACTTTTAATCTTAAACATTTCTGTGAGAAAGGTAGGAATCAGTGAGAAGTATCACTTAAGACATGCAGCCACAAAACAAATTTTCACCTTCTGACTGAGTTTTTTAGTGACTTCTAAGGTGCATTTAATGAGTACATCGCCATAACTGTAAATGACTCTGGGAAGAACAAACACTGGAGTACCTTGACTACTAAATTCTGAAATGTATCCAAACCATCTGCCATTATTATGAGGTTCTTGTTATTCTTATCCATTCTCACCACGGAGTACTAGTAATACTCCATGTATTACTAGTGATGAACAGGGCCTTAAAGTTCTCCTCGGCTTAATTAAACATTAGACAGGCTTATTCCTGACTCTGGTACCTTATCTTCCTTTTCTTGAAGCATTTACTTTAAAAACTTTCTAACTGCAAATTCCTTCTCTACAACTTTTGAGATACAAATTTTTTAAAGTGTATTGTGTTCCAATCCAGGACTATCTTTCTCCAGGATCTGGCAGCTAATCCTTCCAGGTGTAAAAAAAATTTTTTTTTCAACGTTTATTTATTTTTGGGACAGAGAGAGACAGAGCATGAACGGGGGAGGGGCAGAGAGAGAGGGAGACACAGAATCAGAAACAGGCTCCAGGCTCTGAGCCATCAGCCCAGAGCCCGATGCGGGGCTCGAACTCACGGACCACGAGATCGTGACCCGGCTGAAGTCGGACGCTTAACCGACTGTGCCACCCAGGCACCCCGTAATCCTTCCAGGTGTAAACATCAAAGAAGCTAGTGCCCCCATCTCCCAATCCCTGTGGGAGGACAGGAGCTTAACTTCAGCCCTCTTCCAAGTTAAAACTACCGCCTATCACAAAGATAAGAGAAAATTTAATTTTCTTTTGGATAAAGCAAATCAGCAAATACACATGGCCTGTGTTCTCTCTCACACCATACTTATACAAACGTTCTCACCCTTCGTTTCATAAATAAAATAAATTTAATAATAATAATTAATTAAATTATTATTAAAACATCATAATAAATCTTAAATAAAATCTTCCCTGCCTGTTTAACTTCGTCCAGTGCAATTTTTGATTCAACATTGATGAGACTTCTTAGGACAGAAAAAAAAAAGTTTCAATTTGCAATCATGGAAATAGCAGACTAGAAGAAACGGTAACACGTGATAAAGATACAAGGTAAACAAACTATCCTTCCTGAAAAGGTTGCTACCAGTCCTATGAATTAACACGAAGCTTGGAATCATACATGTCTAAATATAATTGGTCTTGGGCAAGAAAAATTTTTGTACAAAATTATAACACTGTCTAAAGGAATCTGGACTGTGTTTTCCAGATTGCCAAAACTCAACACAACGGCTGATAGCTGCTGCTTTGGCAAATGTGAAAGAACGCTAAAGAAAATGTTGCCTTCTGGTAAAAGAGAGAAAGGTGGTGGTCTTCAGTCTTTATTCTTTTTTATGAGACTTTACATACATGGTTAAACCAAAATGAACATACCCAGATAGAAAAAAGCCTACATTTTTATTTTAATAGATATAAATATGAAGGAATTCATTAAGTTACTATACTCTTACCATTCTTCCATTATGATTTTTAACAAATTATATTTCCATGTCATATGTTAATGAAAACATGATCTGGTCTGTGTGAGCACAGAATACAACTGTAACTATTCATATAGCATGTTGCCTTTCCATTACTATAACTATGTATGAATATATTCATGTATTACATGACTGATGAGTTTTAACTGAGCCTAAATATAAATCTCAAGTTATTTGAAAATTATGTTGTAAAGCCTCTATCCCCCCTTTTTTTTTTAATTGGTGCCAAACCGTTCAACCTCATTACTAAGTAATGGCAGTTTGTCCACTTCAAAGTCATTTAACTTGGCCTCCTTCTGTCATGTTTAACTGGTAGGGAGAGTCATGTTTCACAGTTAAAGACTGTGTGTGATTAATATCCATAATTATAAGATATGACTGAATTAAAATCAATAACCCTTTTATTTGCAGTAGATATCTCGTAAGCCTTAATTGCTGATTTAGTAGTTAATTGAGAAAATCCTTGTTAATGATCTGATGTAGCTCTGAGGGAATGTTGAATGAGTGAGAAATTGTTCTTTGGTAGAAACAATTTTCCCAACTGTGTATGGCTGATCCTGGAGAAATGTGAATGGAATGGACAATGGAATCAGCAGTTCAATTTCTCTCAGCCACACAGTTACCCATGACAAACAGGCTGAAAATAATTTGGAATTATTCTCCTTAGTGAGAATCCTGATCAAGGGCACTGGTAACATACGAAAAACCCCAAAAAACTCAGAGTAATATTCCCTAGAACTTATTTTTCAGGCATGCATGGAACGCATTCTATTAAAAGAACACCTCTTCGTTCGTATTTTCTACATTCATCTGTCTTTTGCTTGTCTACTTCTTCTGTCTGTATCCCTCAGTCCTTACTTTGCTGCTGAGATAATTGCTCCTGGAAAAGAGATTGTTAATGGTTCTGGCGGCATAAATTCTTCAGCATTTAACATCTCATCTCATCTGCGTTAGCCTCCTTCTGCTAATTTAAAAATCATTGCCCTTCACAGCCTTTACAGAAGGATCTCTCATTTTAAATATGTGTTATTTAGAAAAGAAGTACAGTCAATTCCATGAGACAATCCCTGTTTATAGAGGAAGGAGGAAAGAAAACATTCAGTGAAGCCCAAAGGGTGCTGTGTACTGTCCTAGGTATTTCAAATACATTATTTATTCTAATTCTGACAACCACCATGAGAAGTGCTTATTTACACATTATAGATTAAAAAATAAGAAACTAAGGCTCGCAGATGTTGGGTAATTTGCCCAGAGACCAATAGCTAGTGAGTAATGAAAACAAGGATTTGAAACACAACTTCAAATCTATGCTTTCTTCTTCTATTTTTTCCCCAGCAAAAGGATGCATGTATAAAATAATCTGAATTTGGAATAAAAACATCAGTGTTGAAAAACATGTTTTGAATAAGTACGCTTGCATGCAAATTGTAATGTGTTCAAGTCAAAACTCTTGATATGTGTCGTATAATGTACACCAATGTTTCCCAAACTGTGTAACTGTGCCCTGGGATGTCACAGCAAATTCACCAGGAAGTATGGAGTATCTTAAATTTTTAAGAGAAAATACAGTGATACTTGACATTTGTCAGATTGCCGCAAACTAATAGCTTGAGGTAGTTCAGTTTTGGGAGTAGATTGTGCTAAAATCCTTTCAATGGCATCTCTTTGCATAGCTGGATTTTCAGTGATTGCTGTGAAAAGAACCAAATACTAAGCAATAAACAATTGTGGAAGAGTTTAAAAATTAGGGTCCTGGTGGCATCTACTGTGGTTCTGATCTCTTAGACGTGTGCCATACTCAAATAGATACATATATCCCATTAGTAATTGTACTTATCTAAAAATTAAATTAAATTATTTTTTATAATCTACATGTATTATTTTCCTCAAATATCAAATAAATGGTTAGGACCTAAGAATTTACTAAGTTATTTGGACTTCACTGCTTAATAAATGAAACTTTGAAGTATTTCTTTTGGTCTTAGGACATAGTTACAATATGAGTGAGGACTAAGCACCCCATGAAAAAAGAAAACTTGGGAATCTCAGGAAACATTCAACATCTTCTTCTTCTATAATAAAGAGGTCTTGCGATCTGTACATATAAACTAATCATGTGGGTAAGCCAGAAATAAATGAAGATTTTTCTGCTCATGCTTCAATTTGTTGTATTTTAGAGCTAAAGTCAAGGTAATCTCACAGAAGACTGTATTTCAAAGGAATATGTAATTCAAAACATGTCTTAAGGTGAGCATGTGGCCACGCCCTCTGAGGCTTTGAAATTGGCAAATTTACCTTGTGACCTGGGTATTGCCATAGGTGCTGTATAGTGTAAAGGACAGAGGACTTGAATCCCAATTCCAGTTCTGTCATTTTTTACAAAACTTGTCAAAAAATTAGTCATGTCGTCCTTACCTGAGAATGAATAGAATTCAATGAGAAGCCCTACTTCCTGTATTTCTATTGTGAGAATTAAAATTAATATGAGCCAAAGTCGGTTCCAGGCAAAAACTAGATGCTTAATAAACATTACTGCCTTCCTCCTGAGTTCACCCTCCCGCTTCATAGAGGATCAATAATTAATACTTATACCTCATACCAAAGGATTGCCAACATTTCCTTCTATTTTATTCTACCCTGAATATGTTCTACAGATTAGAAAAACTAGTCTCAGAGACTCTCTCCAAGGCCTTATTCATTATTCAGGCAAGGTTTATATTGATTCTCTTTGGGTCATTTCTACCATCTCCCAAGTGACACTCCATTCGTAGTCTATTTAATTATCTGTCTTTTCTACAAATATTAGACCAATATCCCCCAAACACATATCCAAATATATCACCTACTTCTACTCAAAAGTCTTTAGTAGCTCCTACAGATTGCCTACAGAATTACGTCCAGATTACTGAGTACAACAACATGGCCCTCCATTAGAAATCTCCCTATTTTAGGGGCACTTGGGTAGTTCAGTCAGTTGAGTGTCCAACTTCAGCTCAGGTCATGATCTCATAGCTCGTGAGTTTAAGCCCCGCATCTGGCTCTATGCTGACAGCTCAGAGCCTGGAGCCTGCTTCAGATTCTGTGTCTCCCTCTCTTTGCCCCTTCCCCACTCATGCTCTCTCAAAAATGAATAAACATTAAAAAAAATTAGAAATCTCCCTATTTTAAAGCAACTTAGTCCAAGGGTTGAGAGTAGACTCAGTTTTGTGAATCAGAACTTTGTGAATATAACCAAGTTATTATCCTTTCCATGCCTCAAATTGCTCATCTAAAAATGGAAAAAATAATAGAACCTACCTGATATGATAGTAAATGAATAAAGATAAGTACTTAGAATAGTACTTGGCACAGAATAAATTCTGTTTAAGTGTTACATTATTCATTCTACTATTCACACACTCCTAATTTCAACAAACAAAACTGCAGGATATTCCCCGAACAAAGCCTACATTTTTGGATGTCTATGATTTTTCTTTCGTTTTCCTAGTATTTAAATTCCCTTTCTAAGCATATCGCCAGCCCACATCTTTGCAAATTATATCAGCTCATCAAAGCCTATGAAGTTTCCCCATATATCTTTCTTTTGCTTCTTATGGAAATTAATTTCTACCACTCATTTTACTGTTCACTTTCCACCCTGTATTGTCATCTCTTTTCTTCACAGCTCTATTCACAATTTATAAGTAAATATTTCCTTGTTGGCTAATTATAATTATATTCTTGGTATATTATTAAAGTTCCAGACATTTACATGTGTGTTTTGTTCCCCTTGCACACACAGCTCTCATACAGCAATACCGAAGTAGCCCTGTGAGCGCTGGCCAATGAAATGTAAACAGAAGAAAGTGTGAAACTTCTACAACATGCCCTTTCTGTTGGCTGAAATGAGGATGCAGTGTTAGAACTAGAGCAATCATCTCTTTCCATGCGGTTATTTTGGGAACTGAGGTCTTTGCAGAGCAAAAGAGAAGTCATGTGGTTTTCAGATTGTGTGGACTATCACACCGTCTTTCAACTGACTACTTCCAGACTCTAAGAAAGAAAGAAATTTCTTATTCTTATTAAAACCAAGGTTGTGTGGGATATTCTGCTACTTGTAACCAAACCTAATCCAATTAACGCACATCTCTAAGCAATCAGATGGTTTTAGTCTTTTTTTCTTTTATTTAGAAAAACGTTGTAAATCTAGTATCAACAGAGATACAAAGTCCCCTAAAATCTTACTTATGATGCAGTTATTGTACGACCTCCAAAAATATACAGTTAACCATCAAACAATGTCCAGATTCAAGGTGACAATCCCTCATGCAGTTGAAAATCTGCATGTAACTTTTCAACTCCCCCAAAACTAAACTGCTAATAACCTGCTGTTGATTGGAAGCCTTATATCAATAACACAGTTGATTAACATAAATTTTCTGTGTTATATGTATTTTATACTTTGTCCTTACAATAAAATAAGGTAGATAAAATAAAATACTAAGAAAATACCAAGGAAGAAAACATACACTTACAGTATCATACTGTATTTAATCAAGAAAATCCACAGATAAGTGGACCCACACAGTTCTAATATGTGTTACTCAGGGTAACTGTAACTTGAGACTTCATTTGTTTAAACTTGGAATGTATTACCAACAGCTTGAATTAAAATGAGAATACTTTATATTTTATTTGGTATACATTAAAAGTATTTTACTACTTCAGTTGCATCTAACAATTTTATTCAGAGGAAATACTGACTCCTAGTGATCTAAGCTAGACCAATCTTATTCTTTTCCCCAGGAACTAGAAGGTTGAGCAAAGTGCACAAAGTTGGAAAGTGGTAGCTGAGTCATGTCAGAACAGCACTGTAGCAAAGGGCCCAAGTTCCCGCTTCTGTGACCCCAGGATGTTCACATTCCTGTTGGTGGCAGAAATTTTTGGTTGCCTTTCTAGAATTCACTTTCCCTTCCCCAGTCCTAACAGTACTTTATTGCCCCATTCATGTAGGTGAAATGGCATTATCTGATCTCTAATTCAAGATGTGTCCTCATTTTCTGAAGCCAACAGCATAATTCATCCCCATGTCATAGTTTCAGAATTAGGGGTAGTTATGTAACCCAGACCCAGGCTAGGTGCATGGGAGCTGACTCATAGCAGCTCCTCAAAGCCAACAGCAGTCAGTTACTACATAAAGCTGTCATTAAAAATTAAATTATGAACTCGTACTTAAATTATATGAATACTCAAAATATATCAATTCCTATTCATTGTATATTATTTTATTATACTTTCTTAGAATTTATCTTCTTCAGATTGGTAGAAATTCTACATACTACATATGCTACTAAGTATGCTACTTAGCATACTAAGTATGCTACTACATACCGTTTCCCAACTCTGCAGTCAGTGACATCACATTGGTAGCCAAGTAATATATGTTGTTCCAGTACTTGAAAACTACTGTCCCAATGAACAGGCAGTTCATTCACATAATCAATGAATGAATTAGTGAGGTTTCCCAACCTAGGATGTTTGCAAATCATTGTTGGATTGCAACCATAGGTTGGCTAGAGATACAAGAGTTGGCAAGTTAATAAAAGTATTCTGTGAGTTTTAATTAGTTATAGGGAATTTACATTGAAGAGTATTGTGTATTTTTTATTTGTGAATTGTGTGCTAAACACCCTTTTCATGAGTAAAATTTATAATGATCTTACGTACATAGATACGTGGTTGTATTTTTTTTCAGAGAGCTGATTTTAATCATTTAGCAGCAAACCAATGCCTAAGCTAAGTAGTTAGTGTATGACTTTCCATGAATGAACAAGTGCTAAAATTAGTCCAGTCAGAGTGGAATCTTGGGATTTTGACTCAATGATTGAAACAGACATTTCTCCCCCACACCTCCCTCCCTCCCTCTCTCTCTCCCTCTCTCTCTCTGCCTCTTTCTCTCTCTCTCTCTCTCTCTCTCTCTCTCTCTCTCTCTCACACACACACACACACACACACACACACACACACACACACACTTGCTCTTGATATAAACCAGGAAGAATATACCCTAAGTAGCCTGTGGCTGCAGTCCTATGGTACAACAGAGTCGATGTCAGAGGGGTACAAAGGAAGGAAGGAGAGAGAAAGAAGCTAATTTCTTGGTGAAACTTTTGAGGTGCTGGATCAAACCAACACTATGGCAGGCACATGAGCCAATTAATTTCCTCTTTGTTTAAGGAAGTTTAAGTGGGATTTTCTGTCCCTCCTTAGATCTAACTATCTAGCTATTTAACTTTGCAAACTATCTCACTTCCCTTTCAAGAGACATCCTTCTTTTTTTTCCTCAAATTTTTTAAACAAAGTTTGTGACTCAGTCTTCTAAAAGATTAGTCACGAGATTTGGAAAGGGAAAGAATTATGATATATTGTTCTTATGAAAGGTACAATTTATTGTGAAATACACAAAAGATTCATTCTCAAGAGAATGTACTGGGAGGCACAAAAGTAAAAGATTTGGAATGAGTGCTGCTTTTCAAGAATCTCCAGATTGTTGTGGACAATATACTTAGTTTGGTAGAGATGACATTCTCCTACTCAGATCCTAGACCCAACAGGTCTTAGGAAGCCACGGGAAGGCTTACTTACCAGCCTTTTATACCATCAACTTTATGTTCCTGAAATTATAACAACATTTTATGATTGTGAAGTCACTTAGCAAGCCAGGTCACCTGTATCTAATACCCACAATTCATGTACAATTGTGTATTATGCCATTGTCTGCAGATTATAAAGTAATTAAAATGTATATTATTGTGTTTACCCAATATGCAACATAGCTACATCACGATGACCAGTCTGGGAATGTAGCGTCAAAAGGTCTAACCAGGTACCATCACAAGTGTGTCTATTGCTTTCATTCACAAATACCTTAACAGACAGGGAATTAGATACTGGGAGTAGGGCAAAGGCAGCAGATCCTCAGAGAAATTTATCTGTTTGAAATTTGTGATGTAGTTAACATGGAACAAAAGCACTGGGATATTCTCCCCCTTTCCACTTTCAACTTTCCATGGGAAAGTTCCAGCCCATGATGGTACAGAGCAGTCAATTAGCCAATCAAGTTACTGATTTTGGTTATTAGATAAGCAACAAAAGACAAAAAACTCTAGGGCTACAATATTATCTTTAGTATATCTAATGGTATAGAGTGATTTAAAATGAGAGAACCCTAAAAACTAACCTTGAAAATCCTACCTCAAGGCTGGGATTGATACTCCATTCCTGTAGGTTACCATGCTAAAAAAAAAATCTTCTATTTCTTATAACCATAAAGCTGAAGCTACTAAATATCAAATACAGAAACTGATTCTCTGGGATGCTTAACTAAAATACCAGCTAAATTCACGACCTCACTAATTCTTTTATATGAAAGATATGATATTGATAGGAAATTAAGGTTATCATTGAAATAAGGGTATCCCAGGAGGATTCAAAGGATTTGGAAACTCTCAATTCTTCAAAATGCTCTGTAATGTTCCCACTGTGTCTTTCTTGCCATACAGATCTAATAATTTACCCAATTCAAACATTTATAGCCTCTCTACTGTTCCAATTGGTGAAATGCAAAATCAGAATAGAGAATATAAGTATTATACCCAAAATAAGTTTTGTATATTTAAAAGTTTATATTATAAAAAATGGTATTTTGTACAGGAGTATTTTGGGAACACTCACTCATGAAGAGTAGAGTATGATTTTGGATCAGGCTTAAGTCTTTGTTACAGGTGAACATACAACAATTTGGAACTCAACAGCTTGCAGGTAGCTAATTGTGATTCTAAGAATTTGTTGGTTTAGTCAAAGCAAAACTAGATCAACAGGTGGCTTATGCTAGGTAATATTTAAAGTCCCTGCTCGCACTCTCAACAATAGCCAAATTATGGAAAGAGCCTAAATGTCTATCAACTGATGAATGGATAAAGAAATAGTGGTTTATATACACAATGGAGTACTACATGGCAATGAGAAAGAATGAAATATGGCCCTTTGTAGCAATGTGGATGGAAATGGAGAGTGTGATGCTAAGTGAAATAAGCCATACAGAGAAAGACAGATACCATACGTTTTCACTCCTATGTGGATCCTGAGAAACTTAACAGAAACCCATGGGGGAGGAGAAGGAAAAAAAAAAAACAGAGGTTAGAGTGGAAGACAGCCAAAGCATAAGAGACTCTTAAAAACTGAGAACAGGGGCGCCTGGGTGGCTCAGTCGGTTAAGCGGCCGACTTCGGCTCAGGTCATGATCCCGCGGTCCATGAGTTCAAGCCCCGCGTCGACAGCTCAGAGCCTGGAGCCTGTTTCAGATTCTGTGTCTCCCTCTCTCTGACCCTCCCCCATTCATGCTCTGTCTCTCTCTGTCTCAAAAATAAAAAACAAAAAACAAAAACTGAGAACAAACTGAGGGTTGATGGGGGTGGGAGGGAGGGGAAGGTGGGTGATGGGTATTGAGGAGGGCACCTTTTGGGATGAGCACTGGGTGTTGTATGGAAACCAATTTGACAAAAAATTTCATATATTGAAAATAAATAAATAAATAAATAAATAAATAAATACATACATACATAAAGTCCTTGCTCTGATACAAAAGAAGGAATTCAAAGACTACAGGAGAAAGTAATGTTAGATAGGATCCATCCTGTACATGTCCCCTCCCTATTTTCATTGCCAGGGTCCAGACAACTCTTAACTCTTTTTTTCAATTAGGAAAAGGCTAATGATGGAAGTCCTAGTTTCTCTGAAAAAAAAAAATGCTCTACTTGGCTCTTAATTCTAGTAAACAGAGATAGAATAAAAATGTGATCCCTGATCTCACCAGGATTAGCAATAAGCCAAACCCGGCAGGGCCAAGACTGTGTTATTAACCTCCAGAAAGGAAATGTCACCTGCTAGAAGATCACACCGTTCCTATGGCCTCCATCTTCCAGATGTTTCCGCTCAAATTAAATCCCAATGACAGTAAATTTGATTACTCAAATGTGGCCCTGGTGTCTGCCTGAGAATTAATTAGTCATGGCTAGAAATAGGGCTTGATTACATTCACTAGAGCATCACTTTGAACATGATGGATCACTCTCCTTTGGTCTATTATGTTCTTTTTTACTTGGTCCTTAACCCATGCACGCACACACACACACACACACACACACACACACACACACACCTTTGTTCCCTTAATCCAAAAGTGTCACCACCTAATAAGATCTAAACTGTCCCCTGCACATGTACTTCCTCCCCACCAGTATACAATGTCCAGTTATACCCTGAAACCCAACTAGTGTTCTTTGCCCTATAGAAATAATCCAAAACTCCCACCTTTCCTTCCCAACATAATAACTCATGTTAAAAATTAAAGGGAGGGCTGCCTGGGTGGCTCAGCTGGCTAAGCATTAGACTTTGGTTCAAGTCATGATCTCACGGTTCATAGGTTTCAGCCCCGCATCAGGCTTTGCAGACACTTGAACCTGGAGCCTACTTCAGATTCTGGGTCTCCCCCTCTCCCTGGCCCTCCCCCACTCGTGCTCTCTCTCTCTCTCTCTCTCTCTCAAAAAGAAATAAACATTTTAAAAAACTAAAAAATAAATTAAAGGGAGACAGTATAAGGATTTGTTATTTGCCTTGTGCTGGTAAATTGTTAACAACTTTCGGGGGGGGGGGGTAGGTCTTGATTTATAGTGTTTGCTGATTTCTATAAACACTTCCACTATGGCCAACTTTGAGTTACCAAAGTAAAGTCACTGAACTGCAGAGGGTAAGAGATGTGTACCATCAGCTCTGTAAGTAAATACAAAATGGCTCCAGCACACCTATACAATTTTACAATCAGGAAATGGGGAGATTCTGGAGTTTGAGACCCTATTGATTCTTGCTGCAGGCATATTTAGGTCATTTGCATTTATCTTCTGACCCTCAAAATCTCCCTTATTGATAAAATTCACTGATGTTCTGTAACATAAGGAATTAATCAAGTATTGAGCCAGGATCCAATTGTCTCCCCCAAACTTTTTTATATCTCTTTTTTTATATTTACTAAATTAACTCATCCCATTTGAAGAAAGACTGGATCAATTTTCATAGTATATACATTTAGTGTTACAATAGCATCATTTTCTTAAGCTTCCTCTTTTTCAAGATGGGGAATGGCTCAGTTCAGAAAAATAAATAATATATGAGTATCTGGTTGAGTCTCAGATCTCTTTGTCAGATTGTGATTTTTTCCATTAAGTTATTTCTATATATGGCCCTATAAATTCAAGCTGGTTAACATACAGTGTAGCCTTGGCTTACAGAGTAGAATCCAGTGATTAATCTCTTACATACAACACCCAGTGCTCATCCCAACAAGTGCCTTCCTCAATGCCCATCACCTGTCTCTCCCACCCACTTCCCCTCCATCAACCTCAGTTTGTTTTCTGTATTTAAGAGTTTCTTATAGTTTTCTCTCTATTTGTACTTTTTTCCCTTCCCTTCCTCTTTGGTCAGTTATTACAGTTTTCATATTCCACATATGAATGAAATCATATGATATCTGTATTTCTCTGCCTGACTTATTTCACTTAGCATAACACCCTCTAGCTCCATCCACATTGTTGCAAAAGGCAAGATTTCATTCTTTTTCATCACTGTGTAATATTCCATTGTGTGTGTGTGTGTGTGTGTGTGTGTGTGTGTGTGTGTATGCACGTGTGTGTAACATCTTCTTTATTCATTCTTCAATCAATGGACATTTGGGCTCTTTCCATAATTTGGCTCTTGTTAGTAGTGCTGCTGTAAACATTGGGGTGCATGTGCCCATTTGAATCAGCATTTATGTATTCTTCAGATAAATATCTAGTAGTGCAACTGGTGGATTATAGGGTAGTTCTATTTTTAACTTTTGAGGACTCTCCATACTGTTTTTCAGAGTGGCTGCACCAGTTTGCATTCCCACTAACAGTGCAAAAGAGTTCCCCTATCTCCGCATCCTTGCCAACATCTATTGTTCCCCGAGTCGTTCATTTTAGCCATTCTGACAGGTGTGAGGTGATACCTCATCAAGGTTTTGATTTGTATTTCTCTGATGATGAGTGATCTTGAGTATCTTTTCATGTGTCTGTTAGCCAGCTGGATGTCCTCTTTTGAAAAGTGTCTATTCATGTCTTCTCCCATTTCCTCACTGTATTTTTTTTTTTGGCTGTCGAGTTTGATAAATTCTCTATAGATTTTGGATACTAGCCCTTTATCCAGTAGGTCATTTGCAAATATATTCTCCCATTCTGTCAGTTGCCTTTAAGTTTTGTTGATTGCTTCCTTTGCTGTACAGAAGCTTTTCATCTTGATGAGGTCCCAATAATTCATTTCTGCTTTTACTTCCCCTGCCTCCAGAGACATGTCAAGTAAGAACTTGCTACAGCTGAGGTCAAAGAGGTTATTGACTATTTACTCCTGGAGGATTTGGGTGGTTTCCTGTCTCAAATTTAATCTCTGATCCATTTCAAATATATTTTTGTGTATGGTGTAAGAAACTGGTTCAGTTTCATCCTTTTGCATGTTGCTGTCCTGTATTCCCAGCAGCATTTGTTGAAGAGACTGTCTTTTTTCCAAATTGGATACTGTTTCCTGCTCTGTTGATGATTAGTTGTCCATACATTTGTGGGTCCATTTCTCGGTTCTCTATTCTATTCCATTGGTCTGTGTGTCTGTTTTTGTGCCAATACCATACTGTCTTGATGATTATAGCTTTGTAATACAACTTGAATTCTTGAATTGTGAGGCCTCTAGCTTTGGTTTTCTTATTCAACATTACTTTGGCTACTCAGGGTCTTCTGTGGTTCCATACAAATTTGAGGATTGTTTGTTCTATCTCTGTGAATAATGCGCATGTTATTTTCATAGGGATTGCATTAAATGTGTAGATTGCTCTGAGTAGTATCAACATTTTAACAATATTTGTTCTTCCAATCCATGAGCATGGAATGTTTTCCATTTCTTTGTGTCTTATTCAATTTCGTTCATAAGCTTTCTATAGTTTTCAGCACACAAATATTTTACCTCTTTGGTTAGGTTTATTCCTAGGTAGCTTCTTGTCTTGGGTATAACTGCAAATGGGATCGATTCATGGATATCTCTTTCTGCTGCTTCATTTTTGGTTTATAGAAATGCAACCAATTTCTATTCAATGATCTTATATCCTGCGACTTTGCTGAATTCATGTAGTTTTTAACAGTTTTTTTTCTGAAAATCCAGTGGAGCTTCATTAATTCAATCAAGTAGAAATAGTCAATTTTATTTCCTTATAACACATGATAAACTGACTGCAGCAGACATCCCTTACCAGACCATGTGCTACTCTAGGAGTATTGTGCTGACTTTACTCCCCATCCCCATTGTGTAACTATATACCTGTCTGCTTCAATTTATGATGCATATAATATAAGCTCCCTAAAGGGAGAAGTGTTGTATGTTTTGTTCCAAGGATAGTTTCTGGCATCAAAGAGAAGGAAAGAAGTTAAGAGGGAGGGGGAAAAG
The DNA here is from genome assembly GCF_014898765.1 of Herpailurus yagouaroundi. NCBI lineage: Eukaryota > Metazoa > Chordata > Mammalia > Carnivora > Felidae > Herpailurus > Herpailurus yagouaroundi. The sequence goes on from NW_024412391.1 coordinate 68,630,021, forward strand.
AGAGGGCAGAAATGTTAAAAGAACATCTAATATGATAAAATCATAAAATCTTGAACCTTAAGAGTATCCAATGTTACCTCATCCAACAGCCTCGTTTAGAGATTAAGAAATGGAATCCTGAAGAGGCCAAAATATTTGTCCATGGATAGTACATCTATAATTGCCAAATCATAATACAAGTAATAGAACACAGGTATCCTCATCTTATAAAAGGCAGTCTGCTCTTAGCCTTTCAGTTAGAAAATGGAGATAAAAAAATGGCAAACTGCCATGGAGATATGCAGATAAGTATACAAATAAAACAAAAAGCTGAAGAGATTATTTTCTTATACACCACAACTCTGTAAAAAGCATATTTTTTAAGTGGACTAGATAAAGCACACCAAAACTCTTGGATTATTGTTTTCAGCTTTCTTATTCTAAATTAACCTTAAAGTGATCAAGTTGACAATAAAGTTTCTTTTACCAAAACACAGATGACTTCCCTCCATGTGGCTTCCAGCACATTCTGTGGGGAGAGGGCATCTCAAACTGTGTTATTTTGGTATTGCACTGTTTGAGGGTCACAAACCCTTTCATAGAAGCAGGCAGAGTACATATGTTTGAAAAGCAAATGTTTTTGTTATCTTTGTTATCTTCTCCTTCACGTCTCCTGTATAATCCAAATTTGTATACCCCATAATGGAAAGAAGAAAGAATCATCTGATTCTATTCATTAAAAGAACATTTTTTTGAAACACAAATAATATAATACTTAAATATCACTAATAAAATACTATAATAAAATAAATTGAATTTTGTGTCTATATTTTGATCTATGAATCAAAATCTGTATCTCAGTGTATAAATTGATTTCTGAATGTATAAATCTTGCTTTATAAAATGCTGAAGTAAAGAAAAACAACTAAGTCACTTTGAGTATCAGAAAAGACCCAACTCTCTCAATCTCAGCTGATCATGAAATGAACCATATTATCATTGCAGGATAGAACATCCAATTAAGCTTTCTGAGAATTTGGAAGCTTCTGTTCTGGGGCATAGTTCTGTAATGACACTCAGTAGATGAAGCTTTCACTTTCCCTAGTTGAAAGCTGCTTTTTCTTAGAGATGAAAATTGTGCCAATCAAATTTGAATTTTTCTAGAACAAGTAGGTGATTTAGGAAAAGACCAATGCATATCATCTGTAGCACTAAAAAATTATGTTATTTCAGTCATCCTCTCAATATAACTTTAGCTGCAAATGTACACAAAGGGTCTGAAAAAACTGAATAAAAAGGGGTGGTTACATAAGTTCGGGGAAGGAATGAGTTATGGCTAACAAAAATGACACACTGGGGAAAGTTTGAAAATTTGGGTAATAATTCACCCTGTCTTTCTGTGTTCCAATAATCCAGTTTCTCATTTATGGAATGACGATGAAGAGAAGGAAAGAGAATGAATTATTAACCAAGCACATACTCTGCAAGATACTGGGTAAGTTACAAATCTCTCTGACATGAATACAATATTATTGAGAATATATGTCAAAAAGATAAGAGGCTAACAAAAAAGAAGCTTTGTAGGATGAGGCATTTAGATAAACCTTGACAGAATATGTAGAATTGAACTAATCCTTGAAAGTTCAGTAGGATATTTAAAGCCAGTGAAGCAAAGGGAAAGGGTCATAATATTACAGCTTGGAGAAAAATAAAAGGGATGCTATATATAGATCTCACTTACATGGATTCAGAATCAGATGCAACTAAGTTTGCCCTAAATAGGATACAGGAACCTAGTTACTTACCCTCAGTGTAAACTAATAATAATAATAATAATAATTAATAATAATAATAGCTAATCAATAGTAAGTGCTTATTACCTGCCAGTGATTGTTTTAAAGACTTCTACATGCATGAATTCATATAATCTTCATAAAATATGTGAATTCATTAATTTATGATCATGTCCTTTTTGCAGCTGCTGGAATTGAGACATACAGATGTTAAAAAATTTGGGGCGCCTGGGTGGCGCAGTTGGTTAAGCGTCTGACTTCAGCCAGGTCACGATCTCGCGGTCCGTGAGTTCGAGCCCCGCGTCGGGCTCTGAGCTGATGGCTCAGAGCCTGGAGCCTGTTTCCGATTCTGTGTCTCCCTCTCTCTCTGCCCCTCGCCCGTTCATGCTCTGTCTCTCTCTGTCCCAAAAATAAATAAACGTTGAAAAAAAAATTTAAAAAAAAAAAATTTGCCGAAAGCCCATTCAGTGAGTAAGTGGTGCATCAGGACTCCAACAATAAATGGAAACAGGTTTTTTTTACTTAAATTATTTTAAAATAATAAACTAAAAATCTCTATAAGATACAGGATACGACAACTTTTCTAATCAAAAAACTCTGTAAACTCTCTAAAAACTGTTTTTATTGTAGTTCTCCCATTTTCTTCATTGAGATTACTGCATTAAATCTCTCTTATATAATGACTATTCAAAAGAGAGCAAGTTACACGGAAATGGAAATCAGGCAAAAATATTTATTTAGCCAGGAGTCATTGTTCTTCTTGAAATTACTAGATATAGTAAATTAACCCAGGGCAATATTGTACTGCTGTATCAAAATGATACAAAATGTGAGTAATTTCACGAGTCATTTATCAAATGCAGAGCTGAATAAATTACTGAGAGTTCAAACAAACTTTAGGCACCACATGTTAAGAAAAAATTAACAAACGCTTAAGAAAGAAAACATTCAATATTATATGCACATATATTTGTAGGGTGTGGGTGCGGTGTGTGTGTGTGTGTATGTGTGTGTAAATTCACAGCAATTAAATGCACATTACAGATTGTCTGTAAACTTTCATATTTTGAATTGATTATAACATGCAGTGTTTTGTGTGCTTGCTTCTGAAGTGCTATTTGTTATTTTCAACCACATAAACTAGGAGGATCAAGAGAAAGCAACTTAATGACATAACTCAACTAGATATAAGTATGTAGAAAATATTCATGAAACCCTGGTTATCTTCATCAGTTCGGAAAAAGAGTTCCAAAAGTAGCAGTCTGCTTACTCTTAACAAAGATAAAATCTGTCTCTTCATTTAGGACACTTTTTCATATTTAAGGCAAAGTGTATAGTAATTTCCTAGTCACGTCAATTATTGTACAACAGAATGGAGGTTATTTTTTTTAACCTGTTGAGATCTAAAAAGTATTTCAGTGTCTCCCTTTAGCTTTCAGGATAAAATGTGCAATCTTTGTCTGTAACTAATAACCCTCCAGGATCTGGTCCTCTGACTACCTCTCTTAGTTGCAGCTTCTGACATTACCCCATAGTCACTAACAGTCACTGTTTTGATGTATTATTTGTAGCTTCAAGTATGCATGAGTACTGGCACATGCTCTTGTAACATTCTAAAAATTCTATCCTTCTCCCTCTTACTAATCTGGCTAAGTCATGTTCATCCCTTTACCATGGTCACCCTTTTCCAAAAGCCTTTCTTAACAGTACAGTACGATTCTGTCCATGATTCTAAGGAGTCTTATGTATCATAGCACTTGAATTATGTGGCATCACAGTAGTGGATTTTTTTTTGGTCTCCTTTACAGAAGTAAGCTATTCAAGGACTTATGTCAAAGACTTACATCATATTTGACTTTGCCCTATAAGGCACCTGGCTGTTGCAGAATGATTTACTGACCAATTTCAATAATTCAATGTCTGGTTTGATTCTTTATAACCAGTCTACAAGGATTCAAGTTATTTAAGCATGTTTTTAAAATGGATCCTTACATGTCCATTTACTGGATATGTGCATGAAAAGAGCAAGAGAGAAATGGTAGCACGTCAATTTCTCAGTCCTTGCTTCTCCACAAGAACTCCATTTCACCTTCTTTCCTCCCTGGTCACTTTCTTCCAGACACTAATGAGCCTGAGCATGCTTTCTGGGGAAATATTGTAACAAAGTAAAAGTAATGTCAGTGGCTCACCCTTAGTACAAGGATCTATCTTACTAATTGTGAAGAGAGTAAGGTTCTTTCATGAGGCATCATCATAATAGAATAAATGTCATGCCAAAGGCAGCCTACTTTTCTAACAACCCCTCGGAACTCTTGGGCGTAAAAGTGGAATTAGTTTCTCAACCAGCCTCTCATCCTAATGTTGTTACCTCGGGAGTAGTAGCTGAAATGCTTATTACTTTTTGATACATTTCCTTTTAAAATCTATTGGTTCAAAAACTTTATCAGTGACTTTGAGAGACAGATTTAATCAATGGGAACATTCTTCCAGCTGGGACCTTTTGAAACAGCATAAAGTTATATTTAGTTCCTGAACACATTTTGAGTCAAAATATGCTTATTATTGAAATGTTAATATTGTTTATTCTATCTTTCCCTTCTATCTTCTTATCTTCCAAAAAGAGATCCCTTACATAGGCTGACTATGGTCAACTTCTTCTTCATAACCGCCAGAGTAAGATAATCAAAAACAAAATATACAGAAATATTATTTTCTCTACACCCTATTAGACACCTTTACTTTCCTAGATAATTTCTTCAGTTATGGAATCATAACACCTTCTCTAAAATAGTATCAATTTGACATTGATATTGTTCTTGAATCAGTGCTTAATGCTACACCCTAAGAAAACAATTCTGGAACAACTGTTAGAACAAGCCTCACCACAGCTGCTTGTCAGTAATGTTGATATGGTTAGTATTACATAATGCCTCCCCAAATACAGCAAGTGTATTTGCTCAAAAAGTATGTTATAAAAGATGTACTCAATAAATATTTCTTGAATAAAACCTGAGTAAACTACCAGATAAAATTTAAAGGAATTGCACTATAATTCCAAATCCAATATACACCATTTTATATATTAGTTCTTAAAAATGTTTGTGATGAAATTCAACCATGCTTTTTTAAAGAAAATGAGGGCTTTTAAAAATTAAATGAATGTTTTTATGGAGCAAATAACTACTACCCGATTTGTTTCCTTTATATAACTTCTATTCTCTATTCTTACATTTATGATTACTCATTCTGTCTGCTCCATACTAGGGGATAAGTAAACCTACAGGGAAAATAATTTCTGTTTGTCTTGTATAATTAGGTCAAGGATAGAAAAGTCATGAAGTTTTGGAAGATGGCAAAGAAAATATATATTAACATGAGCATTACTCTTCTTTAGTGCTTGAGGACATGAAAAGGGAATTTATGATATTTGGGTTGTGGATCAGGGTATCTTTTCTTCTGAATAGGTCAACATGCATCTTTGAAAGAGTTATAAAATTCTGGGATTTGAATGTCTCCCAAATGTCAGAATATTATCATCTATTTCAAGCTTTATATACTACAATGCTTTTTCTTTTACATAACTTTACAAGATAAAATTCTGTTACATTGCTGTCAGTCATTTTAAATTTCAGTGATTGTCATTCAGTTTCAGATTCTCACATGAAATTTAGGCAAAGGTTAACTCTTCCCTATCTAAAAATTTGTTATTCAGAAGTGCCAAAAAGCATACAGAATGCTTTAAATAAATTACTTCAGGGGTGCATGAGTGGCTCAGTCAGTTAAGCGTCTGACTCATTTCAGCTCAGATCACAATCTCATGGTTTGTGGGTTCAAGCCCTGCCATGAGGCTCTGCATTGACAGCGTGCAGAGCCTGCTTGGTATTCTGTCTCCCTGTCTCTCTGCCCCTCCCCCATTTACTGTCTATATCTCTTTCAAAATAAATTTTAAAATATAAAAATAGGGGCACCTGGGTGGCTCAGTCGGTTGAGCATCCGACCTCAGCTCAGGTCACGATCTCGCGGTCTGTGAGTTCAAGCCCTGCATCGGGCTCTGTGCTGATGGCTCAGAGCCTGGAGCCTGCTTCCAATTCTGTGTCTCCCTCTCTCTCTGCCCCTCCCCTGTTCATGCTCTGTCTCTCTCTGTCTCAAAAATAAATAAAACCTTAAAAAAAATTTAAAGTATATATATATAAAAATAAACTTAAAAAAATAATTTACTTCAAAATAAGAAAAGAAAGGACCTTACTAATTAAAAGCCAACAAGTCACAATTACATTGCTTAAGTGTAAATACTAATAGTGGCTACACAGGGACAGAAAGCTGTGGGTAACTTTTACTTTTTCCTACTTTTTGATTTTTATATTTTCTTTAATGAAAACTATGTCATTATTACTATTCTTCCTCTTTACTAAAACGATTTCATTTCATTCTTTAATGAAAATTTGAAAATATGTGTTTTAACAATAATCTTTTTCATTTCTATGATGAAAAGCAAATACAAAATTGGTATATAACTTTTATATAAGCAATATGAGATATTTAGAATCTGCACTATGAATATTGGCACAGGTCTTTACAATAATATTCTATTGATACTATATACACTGAAACACTAGAAACCATGTGGCAGATACTGGCACTAAGAAATCATCTAGTGGTAGAAAAATACCAATAATAAAAAAGAATATTCAAGTAAAAAATGAATGTCCTTTGCAAATATGTAAAGGTGACAATTATGTGGCCAAAATACTAGATCTCAGCAGTTCAGAGAAATGTTAGGATCATTACCACCACTCTAATCCTTTTTATTAATATAGACTATAAAGAGTTCATGTAGCAATCATGGTAACTTTTTTTTAATTGTTCAAATTATCAATTCCTCACTCTTGGGGTTTGATGGCTTTATGCAAATGTACATAGCTAAGGATTGAAAGATGTCCTAAGAAAGAACAGTATCATTTTTTAAGTAAAGTCCATGGGTCTTGGTTTCTGAACAGAAAAATCAAAACCAAACACTGAGTTAAGAAGAAATGGTAAGGATAAAAAGCATTGAAAACAATCAACTCTGGGAAGAAAGTAAAGAATCCACAAGGGTATAAGGACTATGTTCTCAGAAAAGAAGAGAAAGTTGGGGGGGGGGGAAGTCTTAAACAAAAATTAAGAATTTTTTTTGGAAAAGACAGGAGAAGAAACCCCAAAATTGTTTATTCATATAATAATGGAATACAATGATGGAACTAATTTTCCCAACATTTTCAAATGGAGGGAGCCATCATAACATTAGCTAGTTTTATACCAAATACGTATTTCCAAGAGGGGGGTGAGTTGTGGCTCTATTCCACAAAAATGTCTATGTATTAAATTTATGCTGTCAAAGCTGTTTTATCACCTTTTCCTCTCCAAAATTAAACTCTTCTGGCACAACTAAACCCAACTGGCACACGTAGAAAATGATTGATTTTAGCTTTAGTTCATATCTAAATACATAGAGCAGTGAAAATAAATGAAGAAACAACATATAGTGTGTTATCTGATGGGTATAATAATGTTAATTACCACTTTGCACTAAAAAGTAACAGCACTTAGAAACTTCATATTATCTCCTTCATTAAATAATATGTGTGATAACCCTAACAGAAGATTTTATTTCTCCAGACCCCACTCAGCATGATGTAGGCTTAATCTAACAAAATCAGTGGGATCCTTGAACACTTAATTCATGCTGTCAGAAATGTATTAGAAAATAAATGAGTGTGATGATCATTTTTAAAGTAAACTTGACAGGTATCAAAGAGAAAATGTAGTATCATTTAATTAATGAATTAAACATCTAAAAATTATAGAATCATAAATTTTAGAGCTCAGGGGGACTTTAAAAATCATTTGGAGCCAATGTCTCCATTTTCTCATTGAGATAAAAACCAGAGAGGTAAATTTACTTTAAACAGATCATAGAGTAACATTTTGTGCTTCCTGTATACTAAGAGTGAGTGACAATGAAGAAGAAACCAATCATAGAAAAGAGTCCCTTCAGAAATATCACAATTGTTAGTTTACCTCCTTTTATTTATTTTTTTAAATTTTTTTTAATGTTTATTTATTTTTGAGACAGAGGAAGACAGAGCGTGAACAGGGGAGGGTCAGAGAGAGGGAGACACAGAATCTGAAGCAGGCTCCAGGCTCCGAGCTATCAGCACAGAGCCCAATGCGGGGCTTGAACTCACAGAGTGTGAGATCATGACCTGAGCCGAAGTCGAATGCTTAACCAACTGAGCCACCCAGGCGCCCCAGTTTACCTCCTTTTTAAGTTGGAGTCACATTTATGAACATCTACTTGATGGTGGCAATTGATATGATATGGATCATGATTAGGAAATTCAGTGTCCTAAGAGTAGATCTAAGAAGAAAGAACCTCTAACAGGAAAATCAATGTGACCCAAAATCAAGACACTTCTAATCCGAAGGCATCCTTTTTCATGTTAGTTGTCTTTTCTTTTTATCAAGGGGATTGGATCTAATTGTCGCAGGATGTATTATGCACCGCTTTAAAATATTAATTCCCACCAATAATTATTTGTAAAAGTACAGTCAAAGAAAAGCCTTTACTTGGACCCAAATTAAGATAACTTTTATCGAGCCAACACCCTCTCAGGAATCTAGACCTATTAACCATTTGCTTAAGAGGAAAAAGTATCAGTGAAGAGACTGATGCACAGGTTCTATGGCCAGCAAAGAGAGAAGGGAAATGAAGACTTCCCAGCCTCTATCCACAGTTCAGGCTCATGGACTGGATCTGAAGCCTCAGAAGGAAAACATATTTATAGACTTGTTCTGATGTAGGAATTTTAGGAAACATGGCACAATTTTTGCATCTCAAAGGTCTACAGCTTGGGAGTTCCAGGAGACATTATTTGACCAGGGTAGCAACTGGCCAGCAGTCCCAGCAAAGCTCTGCGAGATGTAGTGGAGCTAAGTGTCCATGAGAGAGGCACAGTGAGGAGCTCTGACTGCTGGGCAAATCCAGGAACTTCCAGAAATACACTGGTGAACCTTTCCAAGAGCTGAGGTCTGTTGTGGAAAAGTAGGAGAAATGTGTTCAGTGAAATCTGGATAGAAATGCAAAAACCTTATTTGGTGAGGCAGGTGAAGGAGTCGAACCCAAATACTACTTTAAAATACAGATGTTATGACCACAGGTTACTAAAGCTGAAATGGTCTTTATAGGTTATATAGTTCAGCCCCATTTGATTTCAGATGAGGAAAGTGAAGTCTTGAGACATTATTTCCTTCTCAAGTTTATACTCTTCAATAGAGCCACACCTTATGATCTCTGCTTCTAGTCAATCATGGTACAGCTTTCTTTCACTGTTGGTCTGTTTCACTTATTTTAAATAGCTTTGCATTTAGCATCTAGGGTTTTTTCAAATTTCTGAGAAGTGAGAATTTTTTTTAATAGAATGTGAGTTTTGCAGTGAAATACTAGTTATTGTAAATACCAAATGTTTCCCTGAACTAGCTCTTTGAAAGAGCTTTGATATAAAAAGTTCTTTCCAAAATAACTCCTTTGTAATGCCATAAAGAGCATCTGAGGACAATTTATCTTTTCTATGCCATTCATCTTATATCTTTACATTTAAAGTGCTGGTACAGAGTTTTGATTATAAAGACAAAAATATTGAAATCGAATGCATCATTGAGCTGAAAATGTGTCCAGTGAAATTTTGCTGCTGCCTGGTCTTTTTTTATACTTTCAGAATGAAATAGTTTAAAGTTAGAAAGAGGAACGCCACATGCTGACTGAGAAGTTAATGATAATTTCAAATTAAGTACCATATGCTAATGTGTAGTTAAATATTGAATTGAGAAAGACGTGGCCACCACATATATATGGAAGCACAGACTTCCTCTGTATTATATAATTAGCAGAGATTATCTTCCTTATCGCCATTAGAATAAGAGTAAGAATTGTGAGTTTTAATTTTAGCTCACTTTCTAACTGCTTGGTTTTCTAGAAGAATATGTACGTAGACTTTCTCATCTAATAAAATACAGCACCACAGATACTGTATTGATTCATGAAAAATGAGTTACTGATGTCGAATGTAATATGGACTAATATTATCTCATACAAATCAAGAATTGTTTTAGGTAACCAAGGAATAATTAGTAGGTGAATTTTTCCGACCATATGTATTCACTTCACAGTTTGAGTTTTATTAACAATCAAATAAAATATGTGGAAGTTTACTTTAAATTTTAAAGTTCCATTGAAATAGAAGTTGTTGTTGCTGTTGCTAACTACTGAATAAACATTCCCATATAGCTATTGAGGCTATTCTACCAGTAGTCCCTTCCATCAGTGTGCTGTGGTTTGCAGTTGGATAGCATTGCTCTCAAGGTAAAATAGAAGATATGTTATTTCTATTTCATACTGAATTTATGGGTTGCTGATAACTTGGCCAACTGTATCTTGACTGAGAGACACTACTCTATTCTCATAAGATCAACTTTGTGGTCACTTCTCTCTCCAAATCCTACCATTGGCACTGGGGTTTGAATTCTTTAAATTCTATTTTGGATAAATAACTAATAATTTTATCCCAGCGCTACTTAAGAACCAAGAACAAAGGAAAAGACAAAGGAGTGCACCACACCTTACTGAGTGGGAGAACAACAATACCCTAACATAAAACAGAGAGCTATAGGGAGAGAGAGGAAGAAGACATTTTAATTTTTTTCTAATTACTAGCTCAGAGGAGAAACAATCCATCTTAAGCCCCATCACATATACAGACACACAATATGGTAAATTCAAAGAATCATCAACCCGTGGCCTCTAGACAGCTGATCAGAAAAGTTAAGAACTCTCCTCACAGAATTCCAAACGGACTGTGGTCTGTTTCTGCCCCATTTTGAAGTTGCTCGTCTTTCAGTGGTCACCTGTATCGCTTGATACACAAAGTAACAATCAAGAGTCAAGCCCATTAACATCACTCTACAGACAGATGCTGTGCCTTGCCCATTTGTCTAGGAGGGCATTCTCTCAGATATCTAAGTCTGTCTTGACTGATGGTTTTTATTATGTACTATAAACAATTTTCTATCTAGCAATATATCAAAATCCTCTTTGTGATTAACATTTTAGCCAATACCATGTTCTATCCTCATTTAGGTAATTTAGAAGACAGCATGTGGATATCACTTCCTATTCTGTATGGTATGTGCACTCACGTTTTCTACAAGCATTGACTTCTTATCTTTAGTAGAGTTCCAATGAGCCAGGCTGATTATCCTAAATTAATTTTCCTTCTTCACCTACTTTTTTTAAGCAGGAAGAATAAAAAGCGATGGCAGAGAACAGTTAGCAAGCATTCTGCAATCAGTCCTCTGTGGAAAAGAAGACTAAAGTTTGAGCTAGATATGGGTATTCAGAGTAGAGAGAAGTTTACATAATTTACAGATATGTATGTAGAAGAGAAAGTTTAGAGGTTGTATCCTTAGCCTCTCCCACCTCAAGTACCTGGGTAGGTCCTCTTTGGGGATGCTCCCCACTTCTAACCTACCAAAGCTGATTTTTTTAATTAAAGTAAAATTAACATACAGTATTATATTAGTTTCAGGTTCACACAGTGATTCAACAATTCTGTACATTACTCAGTGTCCATCAAGTTAAATCACACTTAATCCCTTTCATCTATTTTATCCATCTCCCCATCCACCTACCCTCTGGTAACAACCAGTTTGTTCTCTGTATTTAAGAGTCCTTTCTGCCTCCTTTTTTGTTTTTTCATTTGTTTCGTTTCTCAAATTCTACACATGAGTGACATCATATGGGATTTCTCTTTTACTGACATTTCACTTAGCATTATACCCTCTGGATCCATCCATAATATGGCTAATATTCTAGTGTGTGTGTGTGTGTGTGTGTGTGTGTGTGTATACACACATATATGTGCCATTATACACATACATATACATGTATAAATATATATACAGCTACACACACATACCACATCTTCTTTCCCATTCATCTATGAATGGACACTTGCATTGTTTCCATATCTTGGCTACTGCAAATAATGCTACAATAAACATAGGGGTTGCATTTATCTTTTCAAATTAGTGTTTTCATCTTCTTTGGGTAAGTGCCCAGTAGTGGAATTACTGGATCATATGGTAATTTTACTTTTAAATTTTGTTAGGAAACTGCACACTGTTTTCCACAGTAGCTATACCAATTTATATTCCCAGAACGAGCGCACAAGGGTTCCTTCCCATTTCTCCACATCCTTGCCAACACTTATTTCTTTTTTTTTTTTTTTGCCATTCTGACAAGTGTCAAGTGATATCTTATCGCAGTTTTAATTTGCATTGCCCTTATAACACAAATACATGAAAGATAAATAACACACTACTTAGCAATGAATGAGTCAACCAAGAAATCAAAGAGGAAATCAAAAAGTACATGAGAATAAAGGAAAATGAAAACACAATGGTCCAAATTCTTTGTAATGCAGACAAAGCAGTTCTAAGAGGGAAGTGTACAGCAATATAGGCCTACTTCAAGAAACAAGAAAAATCTCAAATAAACAACCTAACTTTATACCTCCAGGAACTGGAAAAAATAAACAAAGCCCTAGTCAGTAGAAGAAGGGAAATAATCAAGATAAGAGAAAAAAACCACAATAAAACAGATGAAACCAAGAGCTCATTCTCTGAAAAGATAAACAAAATTGATAAATTTTTAGCCACATTAATAATTAAAACGGAGAGAGAAAGTACTCAAATCAAATCAGAAATAAAGGAGAAATAGCTAACACCACAGAAATACAAAGGGTTGTAAGAGAATATTATGAAAACCTTTATGCCAGCAAATTGGGCAACCAAGAAGAGTGGGTAAATTCCTAAGAACATAACTTCCCCAAAATGAATTAGGAGGAAACTTGAGAGCTTGAACAGACTCATTACTACCAATAAAATTGAATCAGTAATCAAAAAACTCCCAACAAACCAAAAAGTCTCAGCCAAATGGCTTCACAGGTGAATTCTACCAGATATTTAAAGGAGAGTTAATACCTATTCTCCTCAAACTATTCCAAAAAATAGAAGAGGAAAGAAAGCTTCCAAATTCATTCAGTAAGGCCAGCATTACCTTGATACCAAAACCAAAAAAGACACTACAAAAAAACCTGCAAACCACTATCTCTGTACAACACCAACACAAAATCCCCAACAAAATATTAGCAAACTGAACCCAACAATATATTTTTAAAAATAATTCACAAAGAGCAAGTAGGATTTATCCCTAGGAGGCAAGGGTGGTTCATTATTTGCAAATCATGTGACACAAGGATAAAAAACCATAGGATCACCTCAACAGATGCAGAAAAGAAAAAGCGTTTGACAAAAATACAATATTCGTTCATGATAAAAACCCCCAACAGGGTAGGTTTCAAGGAAATATACTTCAAAATAACAAAAGTCATATTAAAAAAAACACCATGAGCATCATACTCAAAGATGAGAAACTGAGAGCTTTTCCTCTAAGATGAGGAATGAAAAAAAGATACCCATTCTTGCCACTTTTTTTCAACCCAGTACTGTAAGTCCTAACTACAGCAATCAGAAAAAGAAATAAAAAGCATCCAAATTAGTAATGGACAAGTAAAACTTTCACTATTTGCAGATGACATGATACTAGAGAAAGAAAACCCTACAGATGCCACCAAAAAACTCCTAGAATAAATGAATTCAGCATAGTTGCAGCATACAAAATTAACATAAGAAATCTGTTGCATTTCTATACCAATAATAACGTGGAAGAAAGAGACAATAAGGAAACAGTCCCATTTACAATTGCACCAAAAATAATAAAATACCTAGGAATAAACTTAAACAACAAGTTGAATGACCTGTACTATGAAAACTAAAACCATGATGAAAGATACTGACGATGACAAAAACAAAGGGAAAGATATTCCATGCTCACGGACTGAGGGAACAAATACTATTAAAATTTCCATACAAACCAAAGCAATTTTTCACAGAACTAGAACAAATGTTCCTAAAATTTATGTAGAACTACAAAAGACCCCAAATAGCCCAGTAATCTTGAGAAAGAAAAACAAAGCTCAAAGTATCACAACCCCATATTTCAAAACATAGTACAACGCTATACTGACCGAAACAGTATGGTACTGGCACAAAGACATATCATTCAATAGAAGAGAAGAGAGCCTAAAAATAATAATTATATGATTATATGAGCAATTAATCTATGACAAAGGAGGCAAGAATATGCAATGGAAAAAAGACAGTCTCTTCCATAAATGGTGCTGGAAAACTGGACATTTACATGCAAAAGAATGAAACGGGGCCACTCTCTTATACCATACACAAAAACAAACTCAAAATGGATTAAAGATCTAAATGTCAGACTTGAAACCATAAAATTCCAAGAATATAGAGAATAGTTTCTTTGCCATCAGCCATAGATAACCTTTCCTAGGGAAACAAAAGCCCAGTTAAACTATTGGGACTGTATAACAATAAAAAAGTCTGTTGCATAGCAACGGAAACCATCAACAAAACAAAAAGACAATCCACTAAATAGGAGACGATATTTGCAAATGATTTAACCAATAAGGAGTTAATATCCAAAATACATAAATAACTTCCTTCACCTATTCTTAATGAACCCTAGCTGATCACTGTCTTCAAAAAGCAAATGAGAGATATGAGAAATCTCCCCCATGGAGAAAGCAAGAAAACTGAAATTCTCTAAAATGGGTACTATACCTCTAATAGAGCCAAGGATCAGCTTGAATTCGTCCTCTGAACTCTCTTGACACTGTACTCTTCTGCTGTCCACTGTATTCTTTAAGGCTCAGTTCCTTGTGTACTTTGTCTCGTTTAGCAGCCTCTTGGACAGAGAGGAGATGTCTACCTGCTGGGTAAGCCCGCAAGGCACTCAGCAGACGAGGGTACACAGTAATTGTTTGATAATTATGAATTTAACCTTTTGCACTTACAGTGAGTTCATGGATAAACAACTTCTTATACTGGGCTTATAATAAGGTTGCATACAAAATTATCTGATGAACTCTCTTATTAAATAAATAATATAAAATAACTCTGTTTAGCCATATTTTCATTTGAAATGACCGTTTTATAAATTGCCATCTGTGAAGCTTGGTAAATGATTCCTCAGTGTCAAGAATTAGATAATCTGCATTCAACAAGTGAATCATTTTATCCCCTTCTCCTCCATACAATCAGTGTCAATATAATATCCAAGGGGAGAGAGCATAAAGCATGTTTGGATACTGCAATAAATTCGATTACATTAACACCAAATTAAGCCATCTTCATTTTGATATTATAAAAAAGCAGCAGGAGGTTTGACTAGATAACTTGCTTTTACTTTATTAAATTCCTTATGTTACAGGCAGTGGGATTGAGTGCTCCCTAGGAGTGAATTAAGACATTTGGGCCTTGTCTTACTCAAAACAGTGTGGCTCCAAGTCAGGCTTTTACAATTCACTTTACTGGGGCCACCAGAGGGAGATTAAGGAGAGCTCCCTAGTTTCTTGGCTGTTTATTGCCTTCTTTATGCAGAAGGGTTTTCCTCCTACTTCAGGGCATGAAATATCATGCTCAGCATGAGGCAAGCAGAAGACTGACTTGTCCCAACAGGACCATCTTGTTGTCCAGGACAAATGTTATATAAATAAGAGAAGTGTCCTCATCCCTGACCATTTTAGAGGGAACTAAAACCCTACAGCCCTACCTCCTTTCAGTCAACACATATTTATGGCTGTTTTGCTCCACCTCAACAATGTTAATTAATTAAATGTTTGCTTAGTGGCCTAAAAGAGTGCACCTTCTAAAGCTTCAGACAAACACGAAGAGGACTTAGATTCTGGCTATAAAGGAGAAAAGTCATTTCTAAAATGTGACAATCCTAGGGCACCTGGATGGCTCAGTCGGTTGAACATCCTACTCTTGATTTCAGCTCAGGTCTTGATCTCACAGTTCAGGAGATTAAACCCCACAGCGTGCTGACAGCGTGAAACCTGCTGGGGAATATCTCTCTCCCTCTCTCTCTCTCTCTCTCTCTCTCTGCTCCTCTCCTGCTCATGCTCTTTTTTCCCTCTCTCAATATAAATAAATTTGAAAAAATAGTAATAAATAAATTATAAAAAGATAAAATGTGAGAACCCTTATTCACAGTGCGATGCTGGTAAAGAGGGCACCTAAATAAAAGGCACCTAAATAAAACGGAGTCAACTTGAATCATCCTCAACAGTTCGTACAGCTAACACCTAGCGCATCTCCGTCCTCAGCCAAGTCTAATGAAAGCTCCAATGTGCAGCTTTCTAATGATTCTTCCACTTTCCCTTCTCAGCTTCTTGCTTTTCCTTTCATTGTGGTGTTCAAAATCTGTTTCTGTAGTCAGGTTGGTATTTTGTTTGATAGAACTTGGCACATTTTGCCTGACTGTAACCACATTATGAAGTCGACCACACATTATCCTACCATCAATTACCAGGGACATGAATCTTCTCGTCTGTTGTTAAGGATTTCATTTCCTCTAGTAAAATGTGCTTTCCTGTGGCAGCTGCAGAAGAGCATTCATCACAGCTGTAAAGGGAAGGCTGAGAGGCAGGGCCACCTACCAGCCGGAATCCACAGGGACCACTGGGGAGTCCAATGGGGCACCAGTCTTCCTTACCAAGACACAAACAACATTTTTCTCAGTGTGTTCCCTCTCGGTACATGCCCTCTAGATTTTCTGCAGGGCCACATTCTGGACTGGAGAAGAGGAAGGGGTACTTTCCTGCTCAAGACCAAATCAAGAACAAATTTTTTCAGTGATCGGTCAAACTGTAGAGAAAAGGCTCCTGATACCTTGTAACATAGACCATAAACTTTAATTGAAAAAAGCACAAAAAAAAAACCCTCAATTTTTCATAGCCTATTTTATACGTTTGCAGGTGCGACGCGTTTAACTAGGAAGAGGAGACATCACTGATTTTGATACACATCAAAAAAAGGATTATGCATTGATGGAATACTTTGGGTATATTATAAGCTGTGTTGTGTAAGAATACTAAGTGGCATGAAACATTTTCACGTCACATAAGAAAGGAGAACATTCACCGTAATTGCTAATCACTCCTTTTCAATATTTTTTTACATTTATTTATTTTTGAGAAACAGAGAGTGAGCAGGGGAGGGGCAGAGAGAGAGGGAGACAGAATCAGAAGCAGGTTCCAGGCTCCGAGCTGTCAGCACAGAGCCCGACCTGGGGCTAGAACTCACAAACATGAGAGATCATGACCTGAGCCAAAGTTGAAGTTGTCCTATGCTCAACCCACTGAGCCACCCAGGAGCCCCATTAATCACTCCTTTTCAAGGCCCATCCACTCTCTTGTTCTCTGTCACACCCAGTTGACATAACATGAGCCCTGCTTAAAGCCACCTATCTGCCTAATCCATGCCTGCCCCTGGGCATCAGAGAATGCTAATGAAAAGCACTCAACCCTACTGACAGATTTCCCCTAGTACTTTTAAGCACATACCTCCAGTAAACCCTCAGCATGTCTCTAGTCATTTGGTTCTCCCATAATCCAAGATGTTATTCCAGATGTCTTTATTCAAACTGCCAATAGTCCCTCCCCATTCTTTCCTCCCTCTTAGTCCAAGACCATATTCTCATCACCCAATCCACCTATTGGCTTCCCTATGTGTATATGCAAATGTTCTTCTTTCTCTCCAATTCTAATAAAATGTACTGTCCCTAAACCTGTGTAAGTCCAAACACATACCTCCTTCCCCTGATGCCAGCCTATCCTTCCTCGTTCAGTCCAGGACTTTGCTCCTGCATTTTACGTCTCATCTACCTGCAAAACTCTTTCTTTCTCCATTTCGTTATCACCCAGTCCCATAACTGAAGTACATGTATTCAATGACAATACAACACACAATTTCTATCTCCAGCTCTGATTTCTCCCCTGAACTATGTAGATTTGTATACATAAATAAGAGTTGCATTAACTGAGCATCTTTTGTATACATTGGGCAGCTCGCATGTATTAAAACCAAAAGAGAGGGGCGCCTGGGTGGCTCGGTCGGTTAAGCGTCCGACTTTGGCTCAGGTCATGATCTCACGGTCCGTGAGTTCGAGCCCCGCGTCGGGCTCTGTGCTGACTGCTCAGAGCCTGGAGCCTGTTTCAGATTCTGTGTCTCCCTCTCTCTCTGCCCCTCCCCTGTTCATGCTCTGTCTCTCTCTGTCTCAAAAATAAATAAACGTTAAAAAACAAATTAAAAAAAAATAAAACCAAAAGAGAATTATGTATTCTCCACTTCCCCCCTATATATCCTCCCCACCATTATTTATCCTTCTGAGGAGATGGTAATATCATTGTTCCTATGGCTCACACTAAAAATCCATGGGTCATCTTTTATAATCATCTTTTCCTCAAAGCCTAAGTCCAATTTGCTAGCAAGAATTGTATAGTTACACAAAATAGAGTCTAATGGCAGCAGCTCATTACCTACCACTTAAGTTCAATTTATCATCATTTTTCATCTAGAGTAACTTTCTAACTGGTCGAGCTTTTCTACTTTTGTTCCCAAAGGTCTCTTCTTCACAGTATCCAAAGTGATCTTTTTTTATAAAATGTAATTCGAGTTCTATCACTCATATGACCAAAATCACCTAATGACTTCATACTTGTAGTAATGTTAACCACTTAGTTATATATATTTTTTAATACATTCATGGTCCTATGATACGTACTGGTCTGAAATGTTTATTAAGACTAATTAATTCATCCATTTAGAAAATATTTGTCAAATACCCACAATGTTCCAGGCACTATTCTAGCCTCTGGAGATAAAAAGATGAAGAAAAGAATCCTATAAGGAGTTACTCTATTTCCTTGGATGTTCCACAGCACATAAACATTGACAAAATATGTACATGTACAACATAAACGTTGACAAAAATAGTACATGTTCACTATATAAAATTTTAAAAATACAGAAAACAGAAGATATGTAATATACTACATGCTTATATTATGTTCATATTCCTCCTATGCTTTTCTGTATTTTACCGAACTGTATTATCCCTGTGGGCATAGCCTATGTTCCCTTCTTTCTTTAGTATCCAGGTCAGGATACTCCATCCCTGTTGACTTTTGGAATTTACTTCACTGCCGAGTTGGCTTCTCAAAGTCTAGAACATTCTTTCTTCATCAAGGTCTCCTGCTCTGAGGGCTCAAGGACGAGTTTCTACCTGTCTTTCTAGAGAATCCTCCCTTAATGTATATACTACTCCCTTAATGTAATGTGTATATTACCTCTCAATCAAAAAAGCAAGAGGAGCCCTACACTTCACACACGTGTCTTCCAGTTCTGTTAATGTAACCTCCAGCATAAGAAAAGGGAAGAACTTGGTAGGGGTTGTTTTTTTAGGGAGAAAACCAAAACGAAACAGTCAAATCAGAGATCCTGGGGAATTTTTTGGTTGATTCTAATAGTGTCAGCAAGTTTTTGCTGCCATTCATAAATATTAAGAAATAGAAAAGTCAAGCAAAAGCATGAAAACTTCAAATAAAAATCAAAAGCCCTGTGAGAATGTAGTTTTACCATAGAACCACTGCACAGCCTGGAATCATAAAGGGAAGCACCAGGGAACTGATTAACTAGGACTGTGGTGACAGTAAGTTAGAAAATACGTTTTCTCTTCCAATGCAGAGCATTTGATGGCCCTGAATGATACAGTGCAATGCCACACACCTCAGGGACACCAATTTAAATCCAAGCAGGGTCATTTGTCAGAGCACAAGTCATTTGTGCCTAATAGCATTTTATTAGCCCATGTGAAATGTTCAAAGTTCAGAACCTAGTTCTTAGGGGATGTGACTACATTATCAAGCATACTACTCAATTTGCTCCCACTTGGTACCTCCAATGATAAACCATGTCCACATAAGACAAGAGAACAAAGCAGCAAATAATGGCTATCAGAGAAGATAATTTTATAATTATCATAGCAACAGCAACAAAACCACCTGGTATTTAGGTAGTACCTTATACAGAGTATTTTACAAAGCACTTTTATGTTTACTATTTATCTCTTTTAATGAACTTACGAGATTGACTAATTTACAAAGTAGTACCACTTTTATTTTACAAAGGAGGAAACTTCAAGTTCAGATTTGCTAAGCAACTTGTACCTTGATTTATCACCAGAACTCAAATCCTAACCATCAATAGAACTGAAACAGGACTCTAAACTGGGCGCTCAGATTTCAAGTCTACCATTGTCTCTTGGACAGCATGTTATCTAAGAGTCTGACAATTAAGTTCTTTGGTTCCTGAGTTCGAGGCCCGTGTCTTCAGACTTTGTGCTGATGGCTTGGAAACTAGAGCCTGGAGCCTGCTTCAGATTCTGTGTCTCCCACTCTCTCTGCCCCTCCCCAACTCGTGCTTTCTGTCTCTCACTTGCTCTCTCTCAAAAATGAATAAACATTAAAAATTTTTTTAAAAAACACAATTAAGTTCTTTAGAATAAAGTAATTTCATCAACTGAACAATTTAGAGAATAAATGGTTGTCCAGATGTTTTTTCCTAGTGTAGAAATGTATTATTTCATAGTAGAGCAATTATGTGGTACTTTTAGGGTAATCAATTGAGCATGCTAAGATTACTCACAGTGGAAAACTTACATTTGTTCTTTCTTCAAGTCCATAATAAAATTAATAATTTTATAGCAGAACACATTTATTGATTGCTTAACATGTGACAATCTTTCTTTTTAAACCTCATACCAGCTTAACAAAACGAGCATTATAACCCTATTTTTCATATAGAAACTCAAGCATAAAAAGGTTAGGAAACCAAAACAAACCCAGAAAAAGGAATGGAACCACTGGGATACAATTCCTATCACTCCAGCTTCAAAGCTTGCTCCTCAATCGTTACACTTTCACCAAGAGGATAAGCACACAGCAGAATCATTAAGGAAACGTCTCTGAGGAAGGTACGAGGAAAACAAGACATTGAAAACCTGCATTACTATTTAACGGTTCATCTGATCAAGAAAAAATGCACAATACTGTTTTCTCAAGTACTATACTATTGTCCCAAGAAAATTATCAAAGGGTATATATTTTACAAATAGAATTATCATGATATACTAACAGAACAAATGCAAGCATGATACCCATTTAACAGTAGATATTCAAGGAGTTAGTATTGAGTGCAAAAGATACTGTGAACTCTGAGGTCTTAGCAATACAAGGAATTTAGGATTAAAAAAGAAAACGAAGAAGAATATACACACCTGCAGTCTTGGAAAGCCCTGGGTGGAGCCGCTGCAACCTACAACAAACTGCAAAGGAAATAAAAGCTGTGATAGCCATGGTTCTCAAACTTTAGTGAGCATTGGAATCACCTGGAGAACCTGTTCCTGAGTAGATTCTTGCACTTCACCCCTTAAGCTCCTGATTCAGAAGGTCTGGGAGCGGTGTGAGAATTAGCATTTCTAACAAGTTTCCAGGTGATGCTGATGTTGCTGGTTCAGGAACCACGCTCTGAGAACCATCTCAGTAGAGGTTCACCAGAATTCTAAGAGAGCATAGAGTAAGATGTAATAAGCCTTCCAAAGCAGGAAAAAAAAAAATCATGGAGAGCTTAGTCTTTGAACTGTACTTTGACAAAGGAGGAGAATTTCAGCTATTGAGAGATAATGTGCTTCTGTCTCCAGAGAAGGCATAATCCTTCAGGGTCACTCATCCTTCTCTCATCCTAGTGATCTGGTGGCCTCACTCTGCTCGTGCAGAATGGAATGAAAGTTATAAAACCATCTCTCTCTGTCTCACAACTCAATATACACTGATATTTTCTTGGCTTCATCTGGGGTCCTGACATTGCAAAAAGGAACGAAAGAATACTTTTAACATATTTTAAGCCCTATTAAATTCCTTCTTTATTCCATTTCAAATAATTTCAATTTCCTCTGAGACTATATGTTTTGTATTGTCCAAACCTGACTTTCACATTCTAGGAATGATCAATAATGTGGATGAAATGTTGGTCAAGTTTTCTTTCATACATTTGTTTGATTGATTGTAATGGCTGAAGTAAGTCACAATTCCCCAAGTAAGTGTCCTTCCTACTCTTATCCCAAAAGGCAAAATAATAAATGGAAACAATTCTAAAAGCCTTTTAACTGTATGCTAGAGCTAGAGAATGATCAAAGGGATAATGTACTGACTCATGAGGATAGTTTTATTCCCCCTTCCTCCATCATTTTACCACGTGATCTTAAAGAAATCATTTAAATTCTCACTGCTTTAATTTTCACATTTGTAAAACGGAGATAATATTTGCCATGAGGTTTAGTTAATGCTTGAAAATGCTTTTGAGATCATTGGGAAAGGAGAGAATAAAATAGTATTACTCTTCACTGAACTTTGGAACTCAAACTATAAAACAAGAGGATCTACACTCCTTCAGCAACCAACCAGTAGAGAAGGAATTTTTCTACAACTAAGCTGCTCACTGCCATGACAAATGTATATTGGACTCCAATATTGTCAAGTACTTTACAATCATTCCTTCTAATGGTTTTTATTCCATTTCTCTTGCCGACGGAACAACTAATAGGAAGATAATTCAAATACTATCTGTCAGTCTAAGAGTGAAAAAAACCTTTTCCATAAGGGCCAGGTAGTAAATATTTTAGGCTGTAGGACACATATGAGCATAGAATCACATATGACCATGATTATGAGTTACGCTTAAAGCTGGGATAAGTAATCATCACTAGTCATTATCATTTTAAATTTTCCCCTAAAAAGCATCAACAGTTCCTTCTCTCTTTCACTTTATTTTATTATTTATTCAGATTTGGAGACTAAAACGTAGGTGAAATTTGCTACCTAAATATTTGCTTTTTTAGTTGAAAAGTGGACCATTAAAAAAATAATATTGGTGCTTTCAAGTTCTGTTTTCCCAAAAACAATTTATTAAATCAAGTTAGTTGATTTTAGTACTCCAAACACAAACCATTCTGTTTCATTCACGTTTTCTATTTTGTTTTGCCTGCTGCTTCATTACTTGTGTTTCCTCATGAGCCTTTTGAGAAAATAATGTCATTTCTTCAGTTGTGCAAATTGAAAACCTATTTTTAAAGAGCTGTGCCCTAGCTGTTTTGATTATCCTACATTCCATTCCCCTCTTCATTTATTTAAAAAATAAAGAGACTATATATAAGTCCCCATGTCTCTCCTGGGAGTTATAGAAGCCGGTTTTATTCTTATTAACACTTTTACACACATTTTGTTTTCTTATTGCAGTGATAGTTTACCTTTCTGTTTACTTCTCTGTTCACATCGACTTTAAGAAGTTTTGTCTAAAGCACTCTATATAAAGATTCCTAATCAGCTCTCCATTTAAAACTATATAAGGTAGAAATAGTGAGTTTCACAATTTAAGTTACGAGAGTTTACAAAATGGAAGGTAGTTGAAAGGTTTTTGCTTCCTTGTGGTTACAATTAAAAATTTTAAGATTAGGACTTCTCCTTTAACTGAGATGAACTTCTACATAAAGTTCCTCATAAATCCATGGAAGTCAATCAAACATTTCTTATTATAGGTTAATATAGAAGCAACTATGTTTAGTCTTATGTTATAGAAAATGAGAAAGGCAGTTATTTTTAATATATGACTGTAATCTCACAACTTAATGTATTTAAAGCCATTTTTTTTTCTGGTTTTTCTTTCCCTGCAGTGTGTACTTCTAAAATAAGCCAATCAGTCTTGACACATGGAAGTCACACTGTGCTGTTCTCCTCACACTCATGCCATAATTAGAAATCAATCAATCATAGAACTGTCTTCCCAGAACTATGATTTAGCATTATGTCCTCAGCTTTTATTGAGGACTGATATAATAAAGTACTCTATGAAGAAACTTAATGTAGTTCTGATAAAACTGCTATTAAAGATACCACCCATTATATTATTCAATATCTTCACACACCCACATTTTATGGGATTTTTTCAAGGTTCCAAGCAAGAAAAATATTTTCTCTTTTGATTTTATTTGGTCTTTTATAATTTAAAAAACAGTATTAAACTAATAAACTCAGCACTAAGTTGTAGGATACAAAATCAATATATAAAAATTAGTTGTATCTCCATATGCTAACAATAAGCAATCCAGAAAAAAAATTAAGAAAACATCTCCAGGGAAACACAACTCAAAACCACAAAGAAGTATCACCTCACGCCTGTTATGAGGGCCATTACCCAAATAGCAGAAAATAGCAAGTGTCGGTAAGGATGTGGAGAAGTTGAAACATGCACACTTTTGGTGGGAACGCAAAATGGTAAGGGCACTCTGGAAAAACAGTATGGAGGTTCCTCCAAAAATTGAAAATAGCACTACCATATGATCCTACACTCCCACACTGGGTAGATATCCAAAAGAACTGAAAATAGGATTTTGAAGATATATTTGCACTCCTGTGTTCATTAAAGCATTATTCATTATAGCCAAAATGTAATCAACCTAAATATCCATCAATGGATGAATGAATAAATGTAGTGTGCATATACAATGGAATATTACTCAGCCTTTAAAAAAGAAGAAAACCCTATCACATCCTTCAACACAGATGACCCTTCAGGACATGATGCCGGTGAAATGAATCAGTCAAAGCAGGACAAATACTGCATGATTCCACTTATACAAGTTATCCATAACAGTCAAACTCCTAGAAGCAAAGTAGAATGATGGTTGCCGAAGGCGAAAGGGAGGACAAACATGGTGTTGTTAAACAGGTATCACTTTTCAGCATGCAAGATGAAAACTTCTAGACTCCTGTTATACAACATGGTGCTCATAGTTAACAATACTGTACTGGACATTTGAAAATTTGAGAGGGTAGACTTTATGTGTTTTTTACCACAATAAAAAAAATTAAACTACAGGACTTCTAGAGGAAAACATAAGAGAAAATCTTCATGACCAAGAGTTTAAAAAATACATCTTAGAAGAAGAAAAGCATGATTCAAAAAACAAAAAACTGATAATTGAATTCCATCAAAATTATGTACTTCTACTCTTTGAAAGACACTCTTAAAGGGATTAATAGACAAGCTGCCAAGTGGGAGAAAATATGTGCAAATCACTTATCTAATAAAAGACCTATATCCTGAATATATAAAGAACTTTGAAAACACAAGAAAAATGGGGAAAATGTTTGAATAGACAGTCTACCAAACAAAATATACAGGTTTAAATGGAAAGCACACCAAATACACACACACACACACACACACACACACACACAGCATATAAATATATACTCACTAGCATTAGTTATCAAGGCAATGAAAAGTCACTATACATTTCTTATAACTTCTTAAGTTAAAAATTTCCACGCTACAAAGTGATGGTAAGGCTGTAAAGTAACTAGTGAAGTAACTAGAACTGTCGTATGCTGCTGATAAAAATGTAAAATGTCACAAACATTTTTTAAAACACTTGGGCAGTTTCTTAAATAGTTAAATACATACACTCCATATGACCTAGCTATTCCAGTCCTTGTATTTACCTAAGAGAAATGAAAAAATATGTTCATACAAAGACTTGTATGTCATTCAGAGAAGCTTTATTAATATAATCCAAAACTCAAAACATCCCAAATGTCCATCAACAGGTAAATGGATAAACAAAACTGAAGTATATTCATAGAATGGAATACTACTCAGCAAATAAAGGGAAGGCTCCTGGATGAATGTTGATATAATCAAGGTGAGTGAAGGAAGCCAGGAAAAAAAGACTATATTCTGTATGATTCCATTTATATAAAACTCAATGAAATGCAAACTAATCTGTACTGACAGAAAGCAGAGCAGTGGTTGCCTGGGAATGGGGATGGTGTGCAATCGGGTACAAAGAGCTAGAAATGATTATAATGGGGCACATTGGGAAACCCTTTGTCAGAGGGTGATTGGAGGCAGCGGTTATGTTCATTATCCACATTCTAGTGAAGAATCTACAGACGTATACATATGTCAAAACCCATCAAATATCATACTTTAAATGTGTTTAGTGTGTTATCAATTATACCTCAGTAAAGCTGTTAAACATTTTCCTCAGGAAGCTCTGAAATGATCTGCGTTGTGCTTTAAAAGGGTGACTATGATGCCACATTCTCTAAGATAAAAGGGAGACTGAGGCTAGGAGTTCACTATAAAGGTATTTTGCAGTAGTCCTGTGAGAGGTCATAAGAGACAGGGTTGGACAATTTGTGTGGAAATGCAGAAGAATGAACGATTCAGTACTGTTGGCTACCTGACAGGATATCCCCCTATTCCACAAACAAAAGCTAAAAGCAGTTTGGCCTCAGAAAGTCCATTGTAGTTTTATAAAGCATGACAATTTTTTCCTTCAAGTTCATTCTCAAATTTAAGATAATTCTTGGGAGTCCAGAAAGGCAGAGGAATATTCCATAAGCTTCATCATACTAATTAGGTTCACGATCATGTATTAAACCAATGAGTATCTTCTGGTCACCTGCTGACTCTGGGCAAGGCTCTGGACTAGTCACTAAGATAGAGGGAATTCCACACACAGGTGCTGGCGCAGAGGGGTTGCCAATGCACTTAGCAAGACGAACAACAGAATTAAAAGATTGCCTCTCAGAGCCAGAAGTGATTTATTGCTCTGGTGTTAATGCCCAAGGTTTCCAGATTTGGCTTTTAATTTGCGTCCTATGTATTTATACATATAATTTTTAGGATATCATGCATGTACCAATTACCATGGTGACAGGTATAGTCCAAAAGTCCAACATCTATCTTGAGCGAAAGCTTTGTGCCCCTACATCAACCTGTTTCTCATAGTCAGGCTGGCCTCAGGACAAATAAAATTACATATAAATGCACCCTGACTTTTATTTCCCATCCCAGGTTCTAAATAATTTCGCTGTAACTCTTTGGGGATGACATTCATGAAAAACCCTATAATCTTCGTTATTGTATTTCTCGGCGGCAGGTACTTCCAAAGCTGTGATTTATCTAAATTGTATTTTTGTCAAAGGGTTATAAAGGGGATAATGTGAAAAGTCTATTGGGATATTGTTAGTAAATTTATAAAATTACTTTCTATATCCAGTTAGACCAAGTAATTTTTTCACTCGTTGCTTTTAGGGCAGGCTTATGGATCATTGAAGACTTCAAGGGAATAAAAGTTAAGCACCTAAACTAAAGATTCTTGGTCTAAAACCATGCCCGTTAGGACAAGTTTATCATTTATGGGACTCAAGGATAGCCTTTAGATGAATGAACAATCTGAGCCTAAAGTCACAAAACTACACACAGATATTTCCAGAATTCTTCCTCTTGCCCACTTTACACTGTTCCTTCAGATCTAGTACTGAAGTATTCATCCCAGTACCATATATGCACCACAGAAGCATATTCTCACTGCTGCTTGATCCAACCAAGGTGGTAGTCCATCCTTTGGGGTTTACTCCAAAGAGAGGTTGGTCTCACGTAATGGATGTTCTTTAGCACTGCTATCTCATTCGGTGGCCAAAAGGAGCCGATGGTACAAAACACCGAGGAGGGTCTGACTTCCTCTGGTCTTGTGCACATGGGGTCTATTAGCAATGCTAGAGCACCAAAGAATTTTGGAGTCTCACCTTACTCTTCCATGGTGTTATGCTGAGCAGTCAGTGAATAGGAAACATTTGAGATTCTGAGTTCTGGAACCCTTAACCCTATGTCTGGAACCTTTTAGTCTTAACCATCCAGGAAATTTCTGTGGATCCAAGAGAAACATAAAAGGCCTATGAACCAAAAGTAGGTAGCATAAAGTCCAAACTAAAGCTAGCTGGGACTAGCAGCCAGATAACCATGTATTGCAAAGCAACAAACTTTTAGCAACAATTAGAACATTCAGCCGGGAAAATAGCAAAGTGAGCGAGCAGAACTATCAAAATCAGACTAATTCGGGGCACCTGGGTGGCTCAGTCAGCTAAGCATCTGACTCTTGATTTCAATTTAGGTCATGATCTCATGTTTCATGAGATCAAGCCCCACCTCAGGCCACACACTGACAGCACAGAGCCTGCTTGGGATTCTCACTCTCCATCTCTGCCCCCTCCCTCACTTATGCACACTCTCTTTCTCAAAATAAATGAATAAAAACAAAAAATAAAAAGACTGATTAATTTCCTATTTTCTAAGATATTTCAGATTAGTTCATTTTGTTGCTGGGTTACAAAATTGAATAAAAAAAAAAAAAGGAGTGCCTGAGTGGCTCAGTCGGTTGAGCGTCCGACCTTGGCTCAAGTCACGATCTCGCAGTTCATGAGTTCAAGCCCTGCATCAAGCTGTGTGCTGACAGCTCAGTGCCTGGAGCCTGCTTCAGATTCTGTGTCTGCCTCTCTCTCTGCTCCTTCCCTGCTCACGCTCTGTCTCTCTCTCTCTCTCTCTTTCTTTCTCTCTCTCAAAAATAAATAAACATTAAAAAAAAAAAAGGAAAACTCGGGTGCCTTGGTGGCTAAGTCAGTTAAGCATCTGATTCTTGATTTTGGTTCAGGTCATGAGATCAAACAGAGGAATATGCATCAGGGTCTGTGCTGACAGCGCTGAGCCTACTCGAGATTCTCTCCCTCTCTCTCTGCCCCTCTCCCACCCAGACATGCAAGCACACTCTCTCTCTCTCTCTCTCTCAAAAATAAATAAATAAATAAATAAATAAATAAATAAATAAACAAACATTAAAAAGAGAAAGAGACAAGGAAAACTGATAATTTGTCCCAGATCAGCAGAGACTAAGAAGACAAGGGAACTAAATGAGTGTGGCATCCTGGACTAGATTCTGGAACAGAAGGAAATTAATGGTAAAACTGGTGAAATCTGAATAAAGTTTAGTTCATAGTAATGTGTCAATGTTAGTTTCTTAGATTTGACAAATATACCACAGTAATGGAAGAGGATATCATTAGGGAAACTAAAATTGGGTGGGGGTTTTAAACAGATTCTCTGTGCTATCTTTGCAATGTTTCTGTAAATCTAACATTATTTCAAAATAAAAAGCTTGTTTAAAAATGAATAAGACAAGATTCTTATCCTGGAGTAGTTGGAGCACAATTGGGAAGACATTGTAGTAAAGACACCAACTCAATTCTAGCACTATATGATTTAACGAAAAAATGCGCAAGGCTCAACGGTGCACAGGACCTGCAGAGCTCCTAGACTAATCTAGGATTTAATGAAATACCCAAGATCAATCCTAAAGGATATGTAGGAATGGCAGGAAAAGGAAAAAGTGACCAGAATTACAGGTAGAAGGAAGGGTATGAAGTGTATGGAGAAGAGAAAATCTGGAAGGACAAAGGGTAGGACTAGAGACAGGACCAGATCAGACCGTGTGAGGCTCATGTGCCTGGAGCTCCACCTGGAGATGATGGTGAATAAAATCACCATATCTGCAACAGCATACAGATATATTTTTGGAGGCAGAGCTGAAAGTAGGGACACAAATTGAGAATCTTTTGTAATGGCGTGAATTAGGCAGAAAGAGTAGATATGGAGAGCGGAGTATAAATTGAGAACTACATAGGAAGTAAAACAAGCAGGATTTGGTAAACCTAAACGGAGGCCATTTAGTATATGCAGAAATTACCTAGCAGACAAAAAAAAAAAAATGTCTTCAGGTTATCATTGTGCTATAACATGATAGAATAATTTTCAAACACAAATATCTGACTTGTGAAGAAAAGGTGAAAGTAGGCTTGGTAAACTCTACTGCAGATACCATACAAAAACTTGCAGTCAACAAGGCACCATAAATTCATGCTTTTAAAACCTATATGCTTGGGGGCGCCTGGGTGGCGCAGTCGGTTAAGCGTCCGACTTCAGCCAGGTCACGATCTCGCGGTCCGTGAGTTCGAGCCCCGCGTCAGGCTCTGGGCTGATGGCTCAGAGCCTGGAGCCTGTTTCCGATTCTGTGTCTCCCTCTCTCTCTGCCCCTCTCCCGTTCATGTTCTGTCTCTCTCTATCCCAAAAATAAATAAACGTTGAAAAAAAAAAAAAAACAAACCTATATGCTTGAAACATAATGGTAATTGATAAAATATTCAAGGGGAAACCAAAAACACATAGCTAGCTTGGAAATAAACTAAGATCTCTGTGAACCAGAACAAAGACTCAAAACCTTTTCTTTAAAAAAAAAAAAACTTTTCTAAAATGCAAAGTTTATGTTTTAAAAAGAGGAAATAGGAAGATGAGTTTAAAAGAAAACAATAAATCTGAATATGGGAACCAAAATCACAACATACATTGTTAAAAGCAATAAATAAAGGAGAAATTTTCAAATTTCAAACAAAACATTTGACCAAAGTAAACAGAGCATAAGGGTAGAAGCTGCAGCCAACGTTGTGCAACTGAAATTTTATATGTGAGTGGTTATATCCTTATCTGTTTATTTCTTTGGGAAACTGATCATTTTCATATCTTATGACTCTTTTAGGAACCATCAGTAAGTACCAGGATCTCTAACTGATAATAAATAAATGACAGCAATGAGACTCCAATTCCTTTTCTTGAAATAGTGCTGCAAAACTAAAAATGCTGCTATATGGGCATTTAAAGCACTTCCATAGTGTCTATCAAACAATAAGCCCTCAATAACTCCATTATTCCCCTAAGCATCAATTATATATATAGATAGATAGATAGATAGATAGATAGATATATTATTATTATTATTATTATTATTACCATCATTCTTCCACATTCTCAGCGTTAGAGATGATACAAGGTATATGATAAACCATTACCCCTTTCCACTCTCTTCTATGAAGATCTACCAGCTCCAACTTGGTTTTGATTTCCAAAGATCTCTGAAAATTCCCTTGTCATCATTTCATTTCACTTTGCAAAACATGTTCCCTTTTTCCCCTTTATTTCTTATTTTCCCAATAACGAGAACCCCTTTTGATTACTTTGTTTCTGTAAACAGTGCCATCATTATTCCAGGCTTGAAACCTCAAACTAATCTTTTAATCTTCTATCTTCCTGTTCAATTCAATTAACCATCATCCAACAGAAAAACAAAATGTGCCCTTTAAATCTCTCTCACATCTGTCCATTTCTTTCTGTCATCATCACCAGCTTTAGGATTTTAGAAACTCGTTGCTACCTAGCTATTAGTACACCCTATCTGTGTTGATTCCCCACGTCTCCTTAACTAAACCTTCCCCTTTACACAACAATTTGTAAATATTGTATTCAGCGAGCTGGACTCAATAAGGTGCAGGTAGAAAACAGGATTATTTTTTAAAATTTATTTATTTAAATTCAAGTTAGTTAACATACAGTGTAGTACTGGTTTCAGGAGTAGAATTTAGTGATTCATCACTTAGATATGACACCCAGTGCTCATCACAAGTACCCTCCTTAATGCCCATCACCCATTTAGCCCATCCCCCACCCATCTCCCCTCCAGCAACCCTGTTTGTTCTCTGTATTTAAGAGTTTCTTATGGGGGCGCCTGGGTGGCGCAGTCGGTTAAGCGTCCGACTTCAGCCAGGTCACGATCTCGCGGTTCGTGAGTTCGAGCCCCGCGTCGGGCTCTGGGCTGATGGCTCAGAGCCTGGAGCCTGTTTCACATTCTATGTCTCCCTCTCTCTCTGCCCCTCCCCCGTTCATGCTCTGTCTCTCTCTGTCCCAAAAATAAATAAACGTTGAAAAAAAAAAAAGAGTTTCTTATGGTTTGCCTCCTTGTGTTTATCTTATCTTTCCTTCCCTTCCTCTATGTTCATCTGTTCTGTTTTTTAAATTCCACATATGAGTGAAACCCCAAGATATTTGTCATTTTGTTCTGCATTCAAGCATGCTGAACTAATTCTCTCCCTGCATCTACCATAAGTCACAGGAACATCACAAAATTTTCTAGGCTCTTTTGATCACAAACAGTCTCATTCTGGTCCATAACAATTTAAAAAATCTTCCTTTCTTTCTCCCTGCCCCTGAGAGAGTCTTTATCAGATTTAAGCCCAATGCAGGGTTTCTTCTCTACTCCTCTGTCACTTTCTTCTCTACTCCACCTTTGGCTTTTCTAAAGGACACCTCAAGAGCCAGGACCTGGAAACAAGGTAATTAGAGATCAACAGAGTCGTATCACATGGTTAACAGAGACGTTTCTCCTTCTGGATATGATGGATGAACAAGTACTGTTTCATTTCAATTCCTTTCTCATTTGGGCAGCACTTTGATAGGTTTTCCAAAGCACCTCTCTTAGCATTGCTGACTGCAGTTATCTAGACACAGAACATAGCTCCCCTACAAGGGCAATAGGTGGACATATAACCTACAGGCACCTCTGTCCAGAGAAACTCCCTCTGGTCTGTTCACCCTCATACATTTCAAAGATGGAAATGAGCATTCAGGACACTGGCAGCAACAGGTCTCCAATCCACTAGCATGCTAGGCACTGGCAGTCGTGCGGGATTCAAAGCAGGTATGTGATCCCTCTTAATCTCCATTTCCAGTGAAAAGTTCCTTTTTTATAGTTTGTTAGTTTTTTTCAACTCACACTTTTATGAGAAATCATCATATGCTCATAAGGCCCATAGGCTATTTTCTTAGTCTAAGATTCTTAATCTAAAGCCGTCTCTAATCTTCTCTGCCTGGTCATTCTAATCTATTCCCTACTACTGAGCGAATCTGGATATCCTCTGCTGCCCCAGATTTAACCATTAGTTTCTAAATTCTGGGCTTCTTGAATCTCCAGCCTCTACCCCACTTTCTACTCCCAGTCAGGATTCTGTTTTTAATCTTTATTTTCAATGAAACTGTGAATTTGTTTAAATCACACAGAAAAGGAATTAATTGGAGGGATGGTGGGGAGTACACAGAATCAATTGGAAAGCTAGAGAAGTATATGTGGAAGGAAATTATGAAAGGAAGAAATCCAAGATTACATAATAGGGATGATCTGTTGGGGAGGCCCTCAACATTATCAAACTCTCATCATTATAGCACTAGGCCTTCCAGTCTTCTGTAGCCAGAGCAAATGATCTCTCCCCTGGCCTTTTTTCCTTTGCTTTATTTCCACAAGATTTAAACTGCCAGGCAAAAACACATGCTTAGCCATCACTGACTCAAATGTCTACAACTCAAAAACCATGGGCCAAGGAAAAGTTGCTTAGCATTAGAAATTAGTCAAATGTATTATTTGGGGCACATAATATGATTGTTTTTATAAAATCCCAAGAGGATATATTAAAAATAACTAGAATTTTGGGAATGCAAGCTGGTGCAGCCACTCTGGAAAACAGTATGGAGGTTCCTCAAAAAACTAAAAATAGAATACCCTACAACCCAGCAATTGCGCTACTAGGCATTTATCCAAGAGATACAGATGTGCTGTTTCGAAGGGACACATGCACCTCCATGTTTATAGCAGCACTATCAACAATAGCCAAAGTATGAAAAGAGCCCAAATGTCCATCAATGGATGAATGGATAAAGAAGATGTGGTATATATATACAATGGAGTATTACTCAGCAACCAAAAAGAATGAAATCCTGCCATTTGCAACTATGTGGATGGAAATGGAGGGTATTATGCTAAGTGAAATTAGTCAGTCAGAGAAAGACAAAAATCATATGACTTCATTCATATGAGGACTTTAAGAGACAAAACAGATGAACATAAGGGAAGGGAAACAAAAATAATATAAAAACAGGGAGGGGGACAAAATAGAAGAGACTCATAAATATGGAGAACAAACTGAGGGTTACGGGAGAGGTTGTGGGAAGGG
Source organism: Herpailurus yagouaroundi (assembly GCF_014898765.1). Lineage (NCBI taxonomy): Eukaryota > Metazoa > Chordata > Mammalia > Carnivora > Felidae > Herpailurus > Herpailurus yagouaroundi. Next base: position 68,663,661 of record NW_024412391.1, read on the forward strand.
AGATGGGCTAAATGGGTAAGGGGCACTAAGGAATCTACTCCTGAAATCATTGTTACACTATATGCTAACTAATTTAGATGTAAATTAAAAACAATAAAAAATAAAACAAGTTAATAAAAAATAAAGAAATAAAAGAAATAAAACAATAGTTAAGTTTAAAAAAATAAATGTTTAGGTACTACAGGTAAAATCTGTCTTGCTTCCTAGCCTCAGGACTGCAAATAATAAGAGGCTTATAAAAGTCCAATCTGATATTACTCATAAAAATTTCTATCAAAGCAAACTTCAGAAGACCATATGGCAAATTAACACACTTGCTGCACCTATGTAAATAATCAGGTCAAATCTAATGAGACAAATCATATTTTGTGACGAAGATAATCTTTCTTTGAGATTGTTTTTGATCAAAGGAAGGCAGAATTGTAATAAAGAAATCAGGCCTGTCTGATAGAAATTTAACTGACTCCCCCCACATCCCCTGAGAAAAACAAGCTTTGTCTCCATTTGCAATTCATTTCACCATTCTTTTACCCTATAAAAATGTTTGCTTTTTTGACTTTTCTTTTGAGTCAGTTATATCTGCTTGGTTTCCTCATATCATGGGAGTAAAATAAAACTTTAACCCATGTTTATTTTTATCTATAGGAAAGTCATTTTTTTTTACTTTGTTACCTTTTAAAAGTATATTTAACTTTTGAATACCTTTCTAAGGTTAGATCACACAGTTGATATGTTATATGAAGTATGATTTAACAAAAAGGATTTATAAGAAGTGCTTGGCTTGCATTCGCATATAATCTGGGTGACAACTTAAATAGACCTTAAGTATCATTTCAGTTTCATAGTCTATTCCTCATCCATTTTCCACTATGATTCCCTCTAGCAAACAAGTCTAGAGAATCAGAGGCTGTGCAGAGGAATTAAAAAATGACTTCGGCTATCACACACTAGTAAAACAAGACAAACTTTTCTGGAAGCCATTTCTTGAAAATTTGCCACATGCAATTTATCCCCTGACCAAATCATATTTCACTCTCTTTACTTATGCCTCATTTCCGCTTTTTCTGGTTGTGTATGGATATTTTAAAACTAATGTTTCTTCTCGTTAGCTTAGAGAAAATTATTATATTGTCTACTTTAGTTATTTGAAACTAAATAAACTCTCATTACACTTTTGGCTTGCAAAACAAGACTTATTATAGTTGTTGGTATTTGGTAAGACTACGTATCTTCTTAGGTCCCTCGGCACGGATTGTGTGTATGTTAGTGTGTGTGTGTAAAGGGCTGAAGATTCTTGATCTCATTCCTATCACTGTGGCTATGGATTCCTAGTATGAACTATTCAGAAGACAGGAAAAGACAAGGAAATAAACGGTAGTTGATTCCGTAACCTGAAGTGCAGTTATGAACCCTAGGTCTTCCTATAAAATGTGGATTATTATCGCCTACTTTCATTAAGTCTATTGTTCATCTATTACCCATGTAACACGACAGTACTAAATTTTACAGATTAAAGTATCTATGTAGTTAAAAAAAAAATTAGGATTCAAGGGATATATCCACCAAGAACTGGACACAAGACATATATGCAAAAACTCAGTATCACTCTTATATACAAAAATAAACAAAACTACAATGACAAGGACGTCAATGGCTTAAACAGGAAAAACGAAACATAGAAGAAAACTTATGCTTCTGCGGAGCCAAACCTCCGGCAACGGATCTGACTCCCTCCTGCTGCCACAGGGCCCCTCCTGAAGTGGATCACCTAAGGAGAAGCGAGCTAAGCCTGCCCCTCCTGCCCCTGTGCATCTTGCCTACC
>NW_024412391.1:68670482-68682258 GCF_014898765.1 Herpailurus yagouaroundi
TGGATGGAACTGGAGAGTGTGATGCTAAGTGAAATAAGCCATACAGAGAAAGACAGATACCATATGGTTTCACTCTTATGTGGATCCTGAGAAACTTAACAGGAACCCATGGGGGAGGGGAAGGAAAAAAAAAAAAAAGAGGTTAGAGTGGGAGAGAGCCAAAGCATAAGAGACTGTTGAGAACTGAGAGCAAACTGAGGGTTGATGGGGGGTGGGAGGGAGGAGAGGGTGGGTGATGGGTATTGAGGAGGGCACCTTTTGGGATGAGCACTGGGTGTTGTATGGAAACCAATTTGACAATAAATTTTATATACTAAAAAAAAATTAAAAAAAATAAAAAAAAATTTTTAAAAAAAAGAAAACTTATGAAGAAACCTATAAACACTAATTCAGATGTGTAACAGAAGAATTTAATAAAAACATTATTTTGGGGTGGAAAGACTGAGTATTTTAAAGTAGCTCTTTTTGGGAGTGTCTGGGTGGCTCAGTTGGTTAAGCATCCAACTCTTGATTTTGGCTCTGGTCACAATCTCACAGCTGGTGGGATCAAGCCCCATATCTGGCTCTGCATTGGCAGTGTGGAGCCTGCCTGGGATTCTCTCTCCCTCTTTCTCTGCCCCTCCCCTGCTCATGCTCCCTCTCTCTCTCTCTCAAAATAAATAAACTTAAAAAAATAAAAGTAAAGTAGCTCTTTTTTACTCTACCTATAATCCAGGATGAATCTGGATTATGATTTGTAACTGTGCCCCTCCTTATTGAACAACAGGAATTTGGTGTGTGAATTTAAATTGGTTAATTTGACTGAACCTATTTATCTTTTATGTGGGGAAGGAGTGGTGTGTGTGTGTGTGTGTGTGTGTGTGTGTGTGTGTGTGTTCTAGAAATGTATTTGAAATTGGCATATAGACAAATAGAGAATTACGGATACTTAGACTAACAAACATACTTGATAGTAAACATAAAGTAATTACACAGAAAAAATAGCTAAGTTCATGAAAGAATCGTGGTATCCATATTTCTACCCAAAGAAATGTTCATATTTTAAATCTGAAATCCCACTAAGGAAAGAATGTTAATTTTTAGCTTATTTTCCAACCTGTCAATCATTAAATATGGCCACTTATTCATGGGCAATTTCCATTGTACCTTCCATCTCATTCAGAAACTATTAGGTTAGATTATTCTTAGTTTTTTGTGCCCCTTTGTTCTGCTATTGGGGGTTTGGGCAGATAAGAATCGATGGGATCTAAGAACATTAAATTCTTAGTTGAAGAACCTCCCATCTAATTATCAGGTTATACTCCAGACACAATGCCATTACTGATGGAGATTTGATGAGGGTTGGGAATTAGAGCAAAAAATAAATAAAGTTAAGAACAATTAGGGAATTATTGCAAATTGCTGGAACATACAGAGTATACAGTGTATGTCTAGAACAAGACTTGGTTTTTACTCCCCTGCCCCTCACAGCTTCCCTTCACCAACTCCTGTGATTGAAAAATATCAGAATGTCAAAAGTCCCTTGTAACCATACGGAACCCTGAAGCGCTGCCTCATATCACTGTTATTGCTCTCAAGTGTTTCTGCTAGATCTCCAAATCCCCACACACTGTCTGCTTGGTGTAGAGCCACTGGGGGAGGCTAACTAGTCTTGCTGCACTCCAGTTTGTCCCAGTCCTCATTTCAGAATAAAGCCAATGTGCTCTCACTATTCATTTTTTTATCTTGATGAAGTGACATGTGGATTTGTTTACAGAAAAAAAAATGAAAACAAAACAGAGACAAATAAATAAAATGGGAGTGTTATTCACCTAAACATCTTCTTGCAGATACAGATAGACTCAAGTGAATCTATTGGTTAGTTAAGTCCTTGCTGGTAATATCCCTTGACTGAAAAGCTAATTCTTTCATAACTAAGAATATTTAAGCTCCCTTTGTTTGGAGAGAGAATATAATGTAAAATGTAAATATAATGTAAAAATATACCAGAGCCAAGTCCCCTTTTTCATGGTGATCTAAGTAGTCCCTGATATAGATAAGATGTCTCTCCCACCCACCCATCCATTCAGAAAGACAAGGCATTCATTCACTCATTCAACAAACATTTACTGGACAGGTACTAGTACTTGCCAAACACTGCAAACTCAGTCGTGATCAAAAAAGACAAAAATTCATATCCATGGACTTGTACACTCCCGTGGGGAGAGACAGACAATAAACAAAATCAACAGATAAGCCATTCTCTGGCTCTACATTAGCCTACTTCAACCACAGTGTTCCTTGAGGCCGCAAAGTTTATGGTGTCTACTGACTTTGGGCTGGTTGGGATCTTGTTTCTAATAATTTTCTCTGCTACTTTTCCTTCTAGCTGGTCATCCCTGCTCCAAGCGTTTTTCTTTGCTACTACATCCAATTCCAGAAATGTCTGCGATTTAATGAGTTTCTGCTAAAAACAGTACTACCCCCAGCAAGGCCCATTAAATACACAGAGGTGCAGTGACTGGAAAAGAACCATTGTTTATTATATTTCAAGAAGAAATAAGCCGGGGATGTACATTATTTATAAAATGTTTATGATGTCATCTAACACTAACATAAATACAGACTGACAAAATATGATAAACACGGCAGCTGTTTCCTCTACCATTTTAGTGTTTGACTCTTATTTCAGAGTTCAGGTTTTCATATTTTCATTCTTCAACCTTTTATGCTACTGACTGGGCTAGTAATATGTTAATTAATCTTCATGCAAGATCTCATTACATAGCCAGTTAAATACAATAAATCATACATTCAAGATGTAAAAAGATAACACATATTTTTGAAACAACTTTGTTAGAAATGAAAGTTATAAAACTTTATTGGGCTCTGCAAATAAATTTGGTGGGTGTGAATGCTCTAAGTCTGAACTCAAAAAGCTAAATTTCTAATTTGGTTTTCTTTGAAGTAATGGAGCTTCTGTCTATTTTAACACTTCTGGTGTTAAGATAAGTCTTTGTAGATTCAGAGATTAAGTAAACATTGATTTGGAAGTATTTGTACTTCATCTTTTTGATAAGTGTGTTTTAAGAACAATAAAGAGGGGCACCTGAGTGGCTCAGTCGGTTAAGTGTCCAACTTCAGCTCAGATTATGATCTCACGGTTCGTGAGTCTGAGTCCCACGTCAGGCTCTGTGCTGACAGCTCAGAGCCTGGAGCCTGCTTTGGATTCTGTGTCTCCCTCTCTCTCTGTCCCTCCCCCACTAACACTCTGTCTCGCTCTGTTTCTCAAAAATAAATAAATGTAAAAAAAAAATAAGAGATTTATTTGTCACGTAGGAGTGAAAATATTACGAATGCCCTTACTGCTTTGGTATTTCATTAAAGGCAGTGTATCTATGGCAGATGAAGCCTGAAAAGAGAAGGAATGGACAAAGTCTATTGAGCAACAGATAGTAGGGCAGGGAGGGGAGCAGAAGGGACATGACAGATCCTCCCTTTATCTTTTCCTAATAGACGAGGTATTTAGGAAAATCAAAACAGCCATATACGTAAGAGACTGTCTATTTAAAAAAAAAATCATTGATGGGACTCCTTGGTGGCTGAGATAGTTAAGCGTTGGCTTGGGCTCAGGTCATGATCTCATAGTTTGTGAGTTCAAGCTCCACCTCGGGCTTTGTGCTGTCAGCGTGGAGTCTGTTTCAGATCCTCTGTCTCCCTCTCTCTCTGCATCTCCCCTGCACTCTCTCTTTCAAAAATAAATAAACATTTAAAAAAAGAAATAAAAAATTCATTGATTATGGTATTTTTAATAGTTCTATTGTGAAGGGCAATCATTTTTCAGATTATAATTCTGTACTAAGAACTCTGCTTTACTGAAAATATGGGCTTGTCATAACATGTTAATTATAAATTTATCCTGACTATAAAATTAAACATGTTATTGATTTATGATAGAGAAGGTGTTAATAATGACCAATAAACTATTCAGGAGTTGGAAATGGGACAGTAAATGTCATTGTAAAGAATAAATTTGTGCAAACTTCTCTCTCTTTTCTGGGACACTAACCTTCAAAACACAGTAAGAGGTGATGTAAGTCGGCACTACCCACTGTGCTGCCCATGACTATTAACTACAGGTCCACAACAGGATAGGGGAGGAGCTGAGAGGATGGGTTTCTAAACTTTTATAGTTATTTGGTAGGGTAAGATTCTATCTGTTTAATCTAATGAGAACTATGGACCCATATTATTTATTTTGTATATTTCATTTTTCTACTAATTTATTTTACAAAAGTATCTCTCTGAAGCATACAGAAATCAAAAATAAAGAAAAAGAAGAAAAAGGACATGCCTTCACCAAACTTAGAAAACAAACAGAAAAACACCAATCAAACAAAAAGAACAGGTGTGGGGCAACAGAGGTTGGGCTTTGTTTTCTTTTACTTGCAAAGGGAATTTTTTGGACAAAAATTCTATCACAGAGGTGAAGACAACTTTTTGGAGGATTTTTTTTTAATTTGTTTCCTCCTCTCCAGTCCCCGTTTTCCTTCATTGTTGGTAACTCACTCTAGCATTGATTTGATTGGGTCAAATATATTGCTTTCATAAGCTTCGACAAGGCACACTTTTTTTTCATTTTATTTTAATTTGTCAATAACCTCAACAACTGTCCTTTAATTTTTTCACATATGCACATACTTCTAACAGAAGTTTAGGACTTAACCAGAGTCAGTTTGAGATCCTTGGTGTTACAGTAGGTAATTGGTTGCTTATCTCTCTTTTTCACTCCTGCCATAGATTTATCCATACTCGGTGAGTGTCAGTGGCAAAATGTGGCTGGTCTTTGTCAAGCTTTCTTTTCATAGGCTCTTGGTGGCTTAGAATTGGAACTAATGGAAAAATTCTTACAATCAAGAGACTATACTCCCACCACTATCACATCAGCTTAGCGACAGAAGCAAACAGTCATGTATGTTTAGTTTTTCCCTCTTCTGCAGCTTGTGTATTACCACAGCTGTCTGTACACGATAAGTATATTGAGGGAGCAAAGAAAAACAACAAGTAAGGAAGGCTAAATATTTTCAACCCCATGAAATAATCAAGTGCTTTACCTACTGAGCAAATTCCTGTTGTAGAAAGCACAAGTGAAAGGTAAAGTCTGAAGGACAACTAAGAAAAACACCCTGAGAAAGCAGATCCTAATATGTGAAAATTCGGTGAGAAAAAAATCTACCTATCATTTTTTCCACACCCTGCTTAAAAAAAGCTATTGATTGGTTTTATTCCTTTTATTTTGTTTTATAACCTGTTTTTGTTTTTTATTTTTATGTATTTTTTCAAGTTTTTATTTCAATTCCAGTCAGTTAACATACAGTGTTATATTAGTTTCAAGTGTACAATATAGGGATTCAACAATTCCATACATCACTCAGTGCTTATCATGACAAGTACACTCCTTAATCCCATCATTTATTTCTCCCTTCCCCCCAGCAACCTCCTCTCTGGTAACCATCAGTTTGTTCTCTATAGTTTAAGGGTCTGTTTCTTGCTTTGTCTCTCTCTCTCTCTCTCTCTCTCTCTCTCTCTCTCTCTCTCTCTCTGTTTTTCCCCCCTTTGCTTGTTTGGTTTCTTAAATCATTAGCTTTACTCTTGAGCAGAGATAAAATTACAGGAGCTTTCAAAAGGCAATTCTTTAGTATTGGCAATAAAGCAGACTGAACTGCTGATACTCGCAACAACATGGACGAATCTCAGAAACATTATGCAGAGTGAAAGAAGCCAGACACAAAAGAGGGTACACAGATTGGATTCACTTATATGAACTTCTACCAGAAAAACAAAACTTATCTTAATAGTAAAAACCCAGCATGAGGATTACATCCTGAGTGTGAGGGGTAGAAGTGCTGACTTACCACAGAATTTTCTGGAGTCCTTATAATATTCAGTATCTTGATAGGAGTTTGGATCGCATCTGTGTATGCATTTGTCAAACCTCATCAAATGGTACACTTGAGATATATGCATTTCCCTATATAGAAAATGTTATATATGTATGTATATTAAAAATAGCAACATAACAAGTATAGAACCCATTGATTATATGCATTAATTAAGTTAGAATTAAGTGTACAAATGTCTATAACTCCTTTTGAAATTCCATTTAAAAACTGAGACAGGTAGGTAGAGATTAGGGTAGATGGACAGATATGCAAATATCCATAGATAAGCAAATATAGAAAAATACTAATTGTAGAATCTGAATCTACATGAGGACTATGGGTGTTCACCACACAATCCTTTCAACCTTTCTGTATGTTTGAAATTTTTTCGTAATAAAAGTTTTATTGGGAGAAAAGCAATTTTGGCCTCTCTGAGCCTGAATGTATCTCTCCAAAACTCTGTCAGGTGCTTTGAAATGGTCCCCATTAAGTACTACAAGATCATTTTCCAGTATCTTTCACTTGATATGAAAACTCAGATGGGATGCAAAAAAAATACTGAGAAGAAGAAACCCCATGATTCATATACCTGGTACTGGCAGTATTTCATTTAATTCTTGAAAGAAATTCTTAAATTCGGTATTGTTTTGAGTGCCAAGATCATGTTTTTTAGTAACAACACCCTCTTAAGTTCCATGGTCACTTAAAAGAAAACAGAAATTAATGTTTCACACAATGCTATAGATTTTATTGATGTCTTGATACCTTTAGGGGTAATGGGGGAAAAAAAATTTTTTTTAATTCTAAAGCTCGCAAATAAACATTCTGAAGAATCATTTAAAAAGAGAAAAAATACCTTTCTCATACCATTCTCATAAGAATGCAATCCCTTCTCTTTGACAGGGAATACCTTAGAAGACCCTTTTCTGTCTTCTGGTGAGCCTCAGCAATGTACGGCACTTAAGTCAATATCTTGGTGCCTGATATCACAGTCAAGCCAAATATTAATCTTTAAGATACAAGAATTACAATCGTACAATGTCTTTCCTCTGTTTATACCTCAGACCCTGGAGAAGTGCAAGTGCAACTAGCTCCAAGCAAAGGAGCAAAACGAATGGAAGGAATGATGTTCCATGAAAAACAACAATTTGGTTTGGGAGATAAAATGTTGGCTGAAGCTCATAAAAATGGGGTAGAGAACAGATTCTGAAGTTCATAGCTCTCCAAGTTGGGTATCTAGAAAGGCATGCAGTCTTCCAACTTAAGCTCATAAATAGCTATCATACAGAAATTTACAAAGAAATCACCGTTTAGAAAACATTCTTAGAACCACACAGCTAGCATAGGGAACCGGAGCTCAAACATTGAATGGTTTTCCTCTGCACCAAGTTATGATCTATACCATGTGAACTGGTTTACTAGATCAGGACCCAGATACGTTGCTAAAAACTAAGCACTGAGGACAATAGCAGCTCTCATCTGAAAAGAGAACAATATTGGCATGTGAAACCCTACCAGGAGATGGTAGGACTGGATGGAGTGTCAGGAGAGTCAAGAACACAGAAAGAAAACATCAGACAAGGTGTAAAGACCGTAAAAAGGAAAAGACAAAGTAAACTTCATCCATTTCCCAGTTACATATTATTCTAACTGTTATTTCCATAGCAGAGATAGGATCAACATTAACCACAGTTTGTCCAGCACAGTTCTGGTTTATTCCTTTGGTCCTCTGGATTATAAATTTCATGGATACCCTATTTAGAAAGCAGAGATTTATACTGACAAGTGATTCATTAGAAAAAAAAAAAGAGGGGGGCTTATGAGAAGGGGCCTTTTTAAGTCAAATGTAATTGTAATTAAACTGTAGCCCATAGTATTTTGTGTAGCTATCTTTTTAGTAACCCTGCTGTAGACTCATTGGCTTATTACTTCTTAGAGAATCAATCCAATCAGGATGATGTTTTATGGGGAAGCTTTGAGCTCACAGAAATTTTGTTCTTCTTTCAAAAAGTGGTCTCTCTGGTCTAGGCATATTGCCCAGATTCTCAGGTAATTTTTCCCCAACTATCACACTTTCATTATTATATAATGTCTATTTCATGTTCAATATGAATTTTTATTTTTGCTTTCAAATATGATATAAAATCTGCTTAAAGAATAGGAAACCATCATCTCTGGTTCTTAAATTTCAGTCCTCAATTTACCTTGTACTTATCTCTTATTTTACTTATGTGGTGAAATAAATACAATGATTTAAAGATGAAATAGACTGAAGAAAATCTCATTTAACTTCCTGCAAAACCAAGATAAAGGTTCTAAGTTTGTTGAGCTATTACATAGTGACAATTTATTACAAGCCATTTATACTTTGTCAAACTGCTACAAAGATGTGTGTTATCTGCATCATGCAAACAGATTGCCTTGGTAGAGTTCAAAATAAATTGATTGTGCAAGCCATGTCACTGATAAGACTGATAGACAGAGGAAGGGAATGTGGGTGTGTATCCCCCTAAAGGATCTTTGTAAGAATTGGAGCCTCTCTTGTATACATCACAGCATTAACTAACTATATGACCTTGGACATATCATCACAAGCCTCTAGACGTCAGTTTCCTCATTTGCATAATTAAGATGTTAGGTTTGAGATCTTTTCCAGCTTGGGCACCTGGATGGCACAGCCAGTTGAGCATGTGACTTTGGCTCAGGTCATGATCTCACCACTCATGGTTTCAAACCCCATGTCGGGCTTTGCATCGACAGCGCGGAGCCTGGTTCAGATTCTATGTCTCCCTCTCTCTCCACCTCTCCCTTGCTGGCACTCTCTCACTCTCCAAAATGAATAAACACTTGTAAAAATTTTTTTAAAAAGACCTTCCCACTTGTGAAACAATGTAATATTTGGATCACAATTTGAAAAAAATCATTCACATGTCTTATGCCTTTTGAATCTTGAACAAAAAATATATATAACTTAAGGACACACTGAATGCTTAGTGTGCATCAAACATTGTGCCAGTACTTTCCTTATGTTGTAGCATTTGATATTTAAACTAACCCTGTGAAGAAGCTGAGGAGGGATCACATGCCTGAGGGTAAGATACTAAAGCAAAAAATAGAACAAATATTTAGAAAATCACCCAACACCATAGAATTAGGAAGAGGCGGCACCAAGCATCAAGGCCAGGCCTCTTAATTCCAAACCCAACGTTACTAATCAAAAGCATATCCTGCTTCCTTTCCCTCTAATTCCGATGCGGGCGTGTGGAGTTGGCACTCTGAAGAAAAGCTATCTGTTGCTCTGACAGTAAGTAACTAAATAAACTCTGACAAGACTTTTCCTGGGACCACGGTTTCCTCATTTTTAAGTGACAGACTCAGTAAGATGGCTTCCAAGACCTAACCTTCTGTGGCGATTATTTGACTGCATACCATGTCTAATCTCAAGTCCTTTCTTTTCTGATGCCAATAAAAACAGGACTTAAGTTACATAATTCACCTCACTATTGCAATGACCTGAGCAAACAAGTGGTGGTAGTTCAGAACTGGTTTTTTTATAGTGAAGATGGAGAAGAGCGAAGAAATTTGAAAGACATTTTGGAAAAACAAGGTCTACAGACTTCAGTTACAGACTGGCCATAAAGCATGAGAGAAATTGGAAGAGGAAGGACCCTTTGATTTCTGGCTTTTATAAAAGGCTGATGCCATGTGATTCACAGTTGGCCAAGAGCGTTTGATAAAGGGACAAGAGTATTTAGTATAGATCTAATTTTCAATTTCATAGTTAAAAATTTGCATCTGACATAAGATTTGCTGCTGGTCCTTCCCAGTGAGAGAACAGTGAAATAGGAAAGAAAAGGTGTCTTAATCCTTTCTCGTCGTTCTATAAATATGATTATATAGATAGATATAGATCACATTTATATTTCAAAGATCCACAATCAGAGCCCTATGCACATGGTTCCCGTGTTCAGTCTGGATTCTCTCTACAGCACAGCCATCTTTACGTGCTGAGTATGTTTTTGGGGTTTGGCATAGACTCACTCCCAGACTGTCATGAAAAAAACGGAACTAAAATTTCACTGATGATAGGCGCTTATTGGTGCTTTTCTTCTCTTTCACAGAGCTCAGTCTAAATGTTTCAGATTTTAGGTCATAATCTTAAATCTATTTTCATGGGATTATATTCTCTTGAGGAATATGCAAGAGGAATAAGATGATTGTCCCTCTAGGACTCAAAAACAGAAAAAAAAAACCTCATAATAATAACCTCATAATAAATAATACTGGCAAAAGCCTTCTCTATTTCAAAATTTCTCCATAAAATCCCCCATGAACATTTTTCTTCAAATCCATTCTCTTACTACATCCTTTATTTGGGCCAGGCATAATATGATAATTAATATTCAAACTTGGCAGCTGCTTAGGAAGGAAGGAGGATTTCACTCTGTAATTCTACAGCTGTTATAATTGCTGCTACAGCAGTTCACTATTCCTGATTTTCAGCAAAATAAAGATTCAATACATAGATCATTGTCTCTTAGTTCTCAAATGTCATTTTTGATGGCGTCTAGAGAATATTTTTGAATTATACTTTTTAGAAGTTGCTAACGGGAAGAACCTAGTAGTTTATGATTCTCTTTTCTATAATAGCCAAGGGAGCATTAATACCAGTAGTAGGAAACAGCACATAATGTTAACACACACAGTGTCATTGATATAGATACATTTTCCAAGTGTATATAATTTATATCATCTTATTTATTGCAATATTCAAGTATACTTTTATTATTAATCTTTCTGACTTAATATATTAAGATCAATATATATTTATAAATATGAATTTATTATAAAAATGAAAATTATATCATTATAGTTTAAGCTAAAAAATGAGTTTTTTCCAAAGATGTACTAAAATAAACTTATACCTATTTCTGGTAGACTGCTTTTAAAGATTACTCTCAATGATCCCCACTGCCTGATGTTCATGCCCTTGTACAAGCCTCTCCTCTTGAGTATGGATTTGACCTAGAGACTTGCTCCTAATGAACAGAATACAGCAAAAGTGATGTGATGTCACTTCCATGACACCCTGGCAGCACCTTGACCAGCACAATTAACTCTTAACCTTTAGAGGTGGGACCCATGCATCAGTATTTATTTTTAAGGTTTCTTGGTAATTCTACTTGCAGCCAAAGTTGAGAAACACTACCAGAAATTTAGGACTGTGCCAAGAAAGGGCCCTTGAACCTTCTCTTTTCTCTAGTAACCATTATTCCTTTAGTGATCTCATCAGAGAGTTTCACTGGTCTAAATACTATGCAGGCACCTAAGACTCATTATCTATATATCTGTATTTCCAGCATGGATTTCTCCTTGAAATCCAGACCTCTATAGCCAACTACCAACTCAATTGCATACTATTCCAAATAAGCATTTTAAAACTGTGCTCTTGACCTTACCCCCCAATTTTTTCCTCCATTAACTTCCCCTCAGTAATTGACAACCCCACCCTTCAAATACTTGAGGAAGGAAATGTGTATCTCACATATACTCAGCAAATCTGTAGGTTCTATTTTGAAAATATATCCAGAATTCAACCTTCTCCTGATTCTGCGGCTTCAGGCTCCCCTAGGGATTCTTGGATCTCTCCCATAATTCCCCCTCCCAAAACTTAAATGTGAAGACTATAATCCAGCAATTCTACTCATAAGTGTCTACCCTAAAAACATACCTGTGTATGTGTACATATACTTACAAAGATGTTTACTGCAGCTTTGTTAACAGTGAAACATTTAAAATAAAACTGGGACACTTATTCTTGGGGGGAAAAAGGAGAGGTGCCTGGGTGACTTAGT
>NW_024412391.1:68682358-68715207 GCF_014898765.1 Herpailurus yagouaroundi
CTCTCTCTCTCTCTTGGTCTCTGTCTCTTAAGCTACTACTACCCGGGTCCAAGCTGCTGTTATATATCACCTGATATATAGCAAAAGCCTCTTAAGTGCCCCATTGCTTCCTTTCTTTCTCTTTACACTCTATGATCCACACTGCAACCAGAGCAATCCTTTTAAAATATGTTAAATCATTTCACTTGTGAGATCAATGGTTCCTACTCTCACTAAGAATAAAACTCAAAATCATTACAGTGATGTAAAAGAACTTACAAGATCTACTTTTCCCAACCATGACCTCCCGGGCTTCATCTTCTATAACGTAAGTCCAGCCACCCTGGCCAACTTGGCATTTACCACACACTCCAGGTTTACTGCCACCTCATGGCCTTTGCTGTGATCATACTGCCTGAAACATCCTTCAGAAATCTGTGTGTGCATTTCCTTATTGTATTCTTATTCTTTATTTTTTTTAAGTTTATTTTGAGAGAGAGAGAGAGAGAGAGAGAGAGAGAGAGAGAGAGAGAGAGAAGGGGTTGGGGAGGGGCAGAGAGAGAAAGAGAGAGAATCCCAAGCATGCTCTGCCCTGTTAGCATGAAACCCGATGTGGGGCTCAAACTCACGAACTATGAGATCATGACCATGAAACCAAGAGGTGGATGCTTAACCGACTGGACCACCTAGGAACCCCTCCTTATTGTTTTCCAATCTCTGCTTAAATGCCACCTTCTTAGTGAAGCCTTTCCAGACCCTCTTTAAAACTGCAAACCCCCTCCATATCACCCTTTCTTATTTACTTTTTCTTTATAGTCCTTATCACTATTTAAACATGTATATACACATACAAACACAAACAGATATGTATGTATATATACACACTGTTGGGAAGGAATAATTTTTTCTTCTATTCTTGAGGTTCTTTTGGTTGGTCTAAAAATTAAACTGACACAAAACAGGTTAACCTGAAAAAAATTACACTTAGTTGTGTAATTTTGGGGAATCCACATAAATACAAGAGATGCCAAAGACAGGCAAGATGAGGTATGTATGTTATTCTGGACATACATAAGAGGTGGAGTCTGGGGTTTCAAAGAGAAAGAAGAAAATTCATAGGAAGATGAAAGAGTAAACGTTTGGTAAAGGAATATTTGTTGGGCCATCCAGAAACAATAGGACATAGGACTTTGATCAAACAGGCCTTGCTAGGTTCCTTCCTATCTATCATATCTGTTCATATTATACTGTAGTTATCTATACTGTAGTTATCTATAGCTCCCACCTTGGAGAAGTTCCTCTGTCTAAATACTTGTGGGCAGTTAGGTGAGAAGGCAAAAAAATTAAAAAATTAAAAAAAAAAAGAAAAAGGAAAGGAAAGGAAAGGAAAAAAAAATTCTTGAGTCTTCTTTTATTTAAAAATAATCAGCCTAAAATAATCCACAAGCCAAAGAGGCATATTTTGGGATGGCAAATTTTGCTCTCCTATAACATACATACAGACATACACATCAATATTATTGTCTGCCTCTGTCCATAAGAATGTAGCAATCCAGAAGAGATTTCTGCCTGCTTTGTTCACTGTCAGTTTGGTTCACAAGAATAGTGTTTGGCACACAGTAAGCACTTTATTAATAATATTTGCTGTATATTTAGTGACAAATCTTGTTTGCTTCGGGAAAAAAATGTGATAAACATAATTTTACTATTTCCTAATGAATGGCAACTACATAAACTTGGGGGGAAAGGTATTTTACAATTTAGAGATAGATTTTATTACATTTTACTTAGAACCATTCATGAATTTTTAATAAGTCTTTCCTTTGAGACTGTGGCCATAAACTGTGGGACAACTTTCCATTCTCGTGGATGTACTATATTATATTCCTCCGCCACAGATTACATTGCTAGGGCCATCCATGGAGCCAGGCATTAAAATAAATCTATATAAATGTTTAATTACAGCCAGCTTCCCATTCCTGTCTTGTGAAGTACAAGTTTTTGTACAGTGAAGAAAAATGACAACAGCCACACACTTTATTATTAATCACCATTGATTCTTTTAGGTTCCTGACTTGTCAGTAACATCGTTTTTCAACCTGATATGGTTGTACTCCAAGTAACTAAGCCATCACCTTAAAACCCAGTTATTTTTCAAGGTTATAATCTTTTTAAAATTTGTTTAATGTTATTTATTTTTGAGCAAGAGAGAGAGAGAGAGAGAGAGAGAGAGCAGGGGAGGGGCAGAGAGAGAGGGAGATACAGAATCCAAAGCAGGGTCCATGCTCTGAGCTGTCAGCACAGAGCCCAACTCAGAGCCTGAACCCACGAACCATGAGATCATGACCTAAGCCGAAGTCAGAAGCTTAACCGACTGACCCACCTAGGCACCCCAAGGTTATAATCTTTAAAAATTAACTATCTAAAATTCTGCCAAGCTATCCACTAAGTCAAGAGGATATGTTTCTTATTCATTTAAATGTTATTTCTTACTCTGTAATGTTTAATAAGGATATAAGTCCTTTTTTGTCTGAAAAGCCAGTTTTGTGATAGAATATTGTTGTCAAAAATCCATTTTAACACATAGTTAAGTGGTGGTTTGCACTGATAGATTAAAGTTTTCCAAGATAAATTATTCTGAATAAAAGAGGTTGACAGAATGATTGCATCTTTGCAAAGAGACAAAGAGAACTCATTTATAATATAATGATTACAATTTAGGTAATGCTTAATATATGCCAAGAACTTCATACAGATTTACTCATAAAACCCATGCAATATCTGGAGATGAATCGTATTATCCCACCTTATAATAACAAAAAACAAGGCTTGCCAAGATCATATATCCTATATGATATCAAGGTTTCAACAAGTTTTCTTTCCAAAACTGCTTTCCCTTAGTCACTATGTTAATTTCATTGCCAAATTCAACAAATAATTCAAAAACAGCTAAGGACAGACTTGGTTACTCAAACTAAAATGTATGACTGTATTCTTATTAGAATGATTTAGACCAAAAAGTTCCCCACTCATTAAAATATTTTGAGTCTCTGTATAATTGAAGGTGCCACAATCTAAGCAAATCAGCAATGAACTTGGGCACCATTTCAAATCAACTACTTTGGTACCATGCAAAAGGCAGAGGCTCTCCATTTGTGGTGACAATGTCCTCACCACAGCTTTCAAATCCTAGATATGATTTTTAACAGACAGAATTCTGATGCCACTTCCTGCTAGTATCTTCCTTGGTACTTCTCTCACCTATTTCTGTCTCACTCAAACATTTATGAGGCCAGAGTCAGCTGTAGTAGCAACGAAGAATTGGAGTTTTGAAAGCACATCTGAAGTGGGGCTATTTTTTCCCATCACGTGTTTATCAATTAGGAGTAATAGAAAGAGGCAGGTGGGTACTTGGTTCGGCACTACAAATCTCACCTGCAAGTAGGTCCATAAATTAAAGACCCAGTTCTTACTACCAATGCAGGTTTGTGAAAGTAAAAATTTATACTGGTGGAGAAAAACAACAACAACAACAACAACAAAAAGAAAACCTCCTTCTAAAGGATTTCTATTAACCACAGAGATTTGTGTAGGATTGTCACTGAGCTCTAGGGGGATTTCCCAAAGAATGCCAAGGTCTCAAAGGAGGAAGCCAGGTTCAAAACAGAAAGAAATGTGACCTGTTCAAAAGATTGGACCCCATGGAAGTGGCCAAGAATCCAGTTTTCTGATAGTGTTCAAAGAAGCATAGTGTCTCTAACCAAATGTATGGGTGCAAGATGAAGAGTCTCAAGAAGCTTTAGCTGGCCTCGTCTCATGAGTTCTATAGAACAGAGTTCTTCCCCATCATATAAATTATTACAATCTATTAACAACAACAACACTAAGAAATTACTATGTATTGCCAGATATTGGACTACATGAATTATCTCATTAGAGGGGTCAAAACAGAGGTCTGAGAGAAGTATGGATAATATCCCATTTTACAGATAACAAAACCAAAAGAGCTTGTCTAAGTTTATAGAGCAAGAAAGTTATAGAGGCAGAATTTGAAATGAGGCTATCTGACTCCAGAGCTGAGTAATATACTGTATGGTAGCATATTATACTTATTCATCTTCCCATCACTAGATTCACAGCATCTGGCAATGAGCCTAGGAAGGATTCAAGAAAGATCAAGTGAACACATAAATGACAGAGGCAATATCCGGACCATAACATGTAAAGTGTCAAACCTTTATTCCTTTAAATAACTCCACTAAAGAGCAAGAAAAAAAAAAGGCTAAACATATACTAACATACCCAGAGACCACCTCTAAAACAGGGGTTAGCACACTTTTTCCATAAAAGGCTAGATAGTAAATGCTTTAGGCTTTGCAGGCAATACAGATTTCTGTAGCAACCACTCAGTTCTGACATTATAAGAAGCCTATGTATTATACAATACACAAATTAATGAGTGTGGTATGTCATAATAAAACTTTATTTATGGACACTAAAATTTGAATTTCATGTAATTTTCACACGTCATGAAACATTATCCTACTTTTGATTTTTTTTCAACCGTTTTACAATGTAAAATGCATCCTCAGTGCGTGGGCCATGTATCCCAAAGCCAGGAAGCAGTCTGGAGTTGGCACACAGGCCATAGCTGGTTGGCCCCCACCTTAAATCACTTTTGCAATCGCCTTACCAATAGAAAGATTTTGAAAGACAACAGATATATGACTCAAAATTAAGTGAGATTCACCGAAATATGCTGTGTTGTTTTGGGGTCTTTTGGGGAAGAAATGACTGACATACAGAAAGTAGAGCCATTTAAACATTGGAGTTGTGCAGATGAACAAGTCAAAGAACAATGAAGTAGTAAAAGTGAGAGGAAGAATTCTGGTCTCAGTTAACTAGCAGGAATTATGTCATTTATAAGATAATGAGAGAGGGATGCCTGGGTGGCTCAGTCGGTTGAGCGTCCGACTTTGGCTCAGGTCATGATCTCATGGTTCATGGGTTTGAGCCGCACGTCGGGCTCTATGCTAACAGCTCAGAGCCTGGAGCCTGCTTCAGATTCTATGTCTTCCTCTCTCTCTGCCCCTCCCCTGCTCATACTCTGTCTCTGTCTCTCAAAAATGAATAAACGTTAAAAAATTAAAAAAAAAAAAAGATAATGAGAGAGACAAGAGGACACTGATTTTAAGCACCAGACACATACAGAAACAGGTCAGAAAGATAACATCAGTTACCTAAGGCCTCACTACATCTCCTTCAGCCAAGATGGCAATTAAATGATCTTTTTTAAGTGAGCGAATTCAAATTCTTCATGCTCAGTCATTAAAATATACCTAAATAGTTAGACTGTACATAAGAAGAGAGAATACAGATCTGGGTGTTCTATTTTTCATCTACACTGGAAGACTGAAGAATCCTCCATTTCTGTCAAACCAGATCCCCCCCCCCCCCCCCACGTCCTTTCAAAAGAATTTCTGCACCCAGCCCAGACAACTGACTGGGGCCAGAGAAAACCACATAGTCATGCAGGTGGAACAGAGGCAAAACCTTTTATCCTCCCCTGGTCACATCCTTCTCCCTGTCCTCACAGAAACTACACAGAGTCCTTCACCTTTACTCAAGTGCTAACCAACCCCCTCTTCTCTCCAGCTCTCCTCTCTGCTGATGACCTTGTTTCTGTGGCACAGAGAATTTGGAGCTGTCAGGAAGAACGGCCTTCAACTTCCTGCCCTCTGAGTGACAAACATCAGGATCTCATCCTCACTCTTCCTTTCAAGTCTCAGAAGCTGAAATGTTTCTTTGCCTTGTTTCAGGCAAGTCCCTCCACCTGTGACCTCCATCCAGCTGCCCCCACCCCCATCTCATCTGGCACAAGGACTTTGTTCCATTTCTCTACCCTCTCTTCTGCATTGTCACATGTCCCCTCTTTCACTGCTCTGTCTGCACAGCTTGTAAATACACAGCTCTCTCTCGGGGTGTAAACAAATTCAGGAACCTGGATCCTGTCCATCTGGCATTGGCCTGCAACTCTGCTTGTACCTCACAGAAACTTCACATCCAGTCCTTCAGAACATGCAACTTTCTGTCCACATCCTCACCTCCCATTCACTCACAACGCCCCCCGCAGCCCAGGCTCACCATGGCACTAAAACATCTCTGGCAAATATTCCCAAGACCCTTCCCTCCCCTGAATTAAATGTGTACTTTTATTGCTGTACTAATGGAAAATGTAAACATAATCCTCTATATGTTTAATTCCTAGGTTTAGTTATACTATTTTAAAGTTCTCATTAAATAATTCCAAACTGAAAATAAAGGTTTCATGTGGCCCTCATAAAACCTCTGATAAAACACCAAGCAATGAGAACGCAGTAAGTCCATATCCATGTTTTCAAGATAATTTCAGGTCTCAAATGACCCAAATTTGTACCCCACTAGTTTTACCATAAGAGATAGTCAATCACTCATAACACCCGTGCTTTAAACACAAATAAAGTGAACAAAATATATTATTTTCTCCCTTTTTTTGAATTCCTCATTTTTGTTTTTTTTTCAGTAATGATTATAATTCATTATAAATGCAGAAAGTAAAAGTCTTTCCATACTCTGTCCTCCCTAAAACATCTATTATTATAATTGCCACTAAGCTGCCTAGACCTCCATCCATAAAGAACATATGTGTATGTATGTATGTGCAATCTGGTCAAAATTCTAATTCTCTTTGGTCTCATTTTACCCAACATCTTCTTAACATCTGACACAACTGATTCCTTCTCTTTTCTGGACACACTCACTTCTCTTATTCAACAAAAGTGATTTTATACTTAAAACACCTTCTTTCCTTTAGCCTACTTCTCTTACACACCGAATTCTAACAGATTAGTTCAGGAAGTCATGTTATCTCAGCTGGACAGCTACATTCAACTTCTAACTGGTCTCTCTGCCTCTATTCTTGCCCATCTCTAATATATATTTCATATTGCTACAAACATAATATTTTTCCAATGAAATATGATCATGTCACTTCTCCAGCTGAAGGGCTCCAATGACTTCCTTGGATGAAACTCATACTGCCCAACACAAAATGTAAGACCATACATGATCTGACCCCCATTTAACTTGTCATCCTTAGCATTTACCAAGTCACCTTCTCACACATCATGATTTACCAAAATGAAACTATAGTTCTTTGAACTTGCTCCTTCTACCTGGATTACCACTATCACATCCTCCCCTATCTCTACCGTCTGTTTAAGAGACAACTCACCTTTGAATACTCGGTTTAAGCAATACCATTCTGATGAATGCTTTCTTTCCCCTAAGCCTTCAGGTAAAACTCAACATGCCTGTTTTATAGTTTCTTGTATTTTTAGAAAAATTTTAAGCCTACCTGCACCTAATGAATTATAAGCTATTTGAAGGAAAAGACTGAGCCTGAGTTGTTGCTATATCCCTAACAAATTTTTTAGGGATACTTTGCTCATTTATGGAGATTTTACTGATCATCTATAATGACTTGGATATTATTCTAGACATCTTACATTCATTATCTCATCTAATATTCACAATTACCCCATCTCTACTTTACAGAATCAAAAACCAAGGGATGATATAGTCTAAATAACTTAACCAATGTTACGCAGCTAGTAAATGTGGAGCCAGAATTCAATTATGGCCATGGTAGTGTGGTTTCTTCTCCCACAAAGTAGCTCTGACTTAGCATTTGATACTGTTATTATTTATTCTGTCCTATGTGATTTATCCCCAATTTATGCCCCATCCTCAATAAGAGACAATGGATCCTACTCCCTTCTTTGGGCTTGAGAGAACACTCAATATACAATCAATACAATATAATATACAATATTATGCATTATACAATATATTGTATATTATATGTATTTTATATATGTATATATAAAAAGAAATTTTTACCACATCTGCCTACATAGAAATCAAGAGAGATGAATACTTCCTTTATAAATCCAAGATCATAGGTTGCCATATTCTAGCTATAATTCCATTGTTCTACATATGTCCCGGTTTGGTTCTAATTTGTCCATTATTATTTTATCAGAAGAGCAGCTAAGTTGCTGGTAGATGAAATATTTCTGTTAAGTTCATGTCATAACTTTGAACACTTTGAAGTTTGGATGTAGAGTAACTGAAGCTACAGAAATCTATCTTTACAAACTTCCTGGTGGTTGACTGATATTTACTAAATATAATTCCTCTAAAATTATATATTATCTCACCACTCTTGCTGTGCCATTAAATCATTCGTAAGATTGCCTGTACATGTACAGACCTTGGACCCTAATACTCCAGCATGGACATTGAATGTATTTACATTTATAGTATCAAAAAAAGGTATAGAAAGTATTTATATTTGCAAATGGGAATTACATAGAGAATTGCTCATTTCCAATAATGTGCAATATCAATGTGCCAAAAGAACACCAATTATTAACTAAGTATAAAATATACTCTGAGGGGCGCCTGGGTGGCTCAGTCAGTTGAGCGTCCGACTTTGGCTCAGTTCATGATCTCGCGGTCTGTGAGTTCGAGCCCCACATCGGGTTCTGTGCTGACAACTCAGAGCCTGGAGCTTGCTTCGGATTCTGTGTCTCCCTCTCTCTCTGCCCCTCCCACACTCATGCTCTCTCTCTGTGTCAAAAATAAATAAACATTAAAAAATAAATAAATAAATAAATAAATAAATAAATAAATAAAATATACTCTGAGTTGAGCATTAAAACAATCCACTTTATTCATAAATATAGAGTAAAGTAATTTTCTTTAAAATATAAAATTAAAAGGAAATTAGCAATTGTTCTTTTATTTATAAGAAAGAAGTTAACTGTGTTGTGTGTAAATAAAAAGTTTAAGACATAGTGTAAACACTGCAGTGTAAAGAGGGAAAATGCTACCAGAAGACACAGTGGATCTGATCAGGGTTTACAAAAAAACATAGTTGTTTATATGTAACTTTATCTCTTAGCCTCAGGGGTAACCGTTTCATTCTGGAGAGGCAATATACTTGGCCAGAAAAATCTGTTTTCCATTATTGATCTAAAGGAATCATTAAAAATTCCATATCCTTAAAAAATGTGCTTCCACATTCACTGAATAGTTTCTTATGTACATATGACTTGTTGCCCAATACATTACACACACAACAATGACTATCACATGCCTACTAAGTATCTGGAATCTCTAAACCAATGCTTCTGTGTATTTCTAATTACGTCAATTTTTTTTTCCTTTGATATTGACTGAATGTCGTCTCAACAGAAGACAACACAGTCAAAATGCCCTTGCAGTTAAAGCACTGGGGCCAAAATACCTGCTATGATCAACCACTGTGCAAGGGCTAAAGTCATGATATATTATAAATCTGACCATCCCAGAGCCTTTAGTGTTGTTGGGAGTAGAGAAGTAAAGCATTAGAGAAGTTGGCTGTTACACAAAGCAAGAAGCAATCCAGGTGTTGCTCAAGTCCTCTCAAATCATGAGTCATTAATTTGAGCAAGAAATTCTGAGCTGGAATAAAATAAGTTTGAAATAAAATAATTTTAAAAGCCACAACTACAGTCTTCAAGTGGCCATTTTATAGCAGTCTATTTCATGAGGTTCATTCAGCATCTACCATTAAATAACTCACTTACAGATCAAGAATTTTGGAGAAAGTTTCTTCGTGTATGGTATTTTTAAAAATCTGATGGTTTTAGTAATCTAATTTTAAGAAAGCATTTTACATGCTGAGTAGGAAAAGATTCACTTCTCCTAAGTGTTTCTCTTTTTCTTTCAAACTACTACCACACTCACAACGCTTCTGACACCAGATGGGTGGGTTTTGTTCCCCACACCAAGCAGTCTTCTGTGACACCAGCTGGAGGTCCTACAATTCAATTCAGTTTTGACACTAAAAAGAATTAGTGCAAACCCCATGAGGTAAGGGCTCAGTCTCACAAGACTGTCCCACCCCCACTTCAGATACCAAGCCCAAGTAGAATGTTCCTAGCTTACCCACAACTTCTCAAACTTGGTTCCCATGACCCCCTGCTTGGAATTGATTATTTGCTAGAATAGCTCAAAGAACTCAAGAAAACACTTCCATTTACCAGTTCTTTATATAATAAAGAATATGATAAAGGATACAGGTGAACAGCCAGATGAAGAGATACACTGAGGCATTTTAGGATCCCGAGCACAAGAGTTTCTGTCCCTGTGGTGTTGGACTCCACCACCATCCCAGCAGGTAGATGTGTTCACCAACCCAAAAGCTCTCCTAACCTCTTACTTTGGGGATTTTTATGGAGGCTTCATCATATAGGTGTGATCAATCATTAACTCCATTTCCAGCCCCTATGCCCACTCTGGAGAATGGGAGATGGGGTTGAAAATTCCAAGCTTCTAATTATGGCTTGGTCTTTCTGAGGACCAGCTCACATCCAGGAGTCCACCAAAAGTCACCTCATTTGAACAAAAGACACTGCCAGCATCCAGGAAATTCCTAGGGATTTAGGAGCTCTGTGTCAGGAACCAGGGGCAAGGATCATTATATATACATATTTCTCATTATTTCACACATGCCTAAACAAATTATTTTTAGGCCTCAAATCCATCAGCTAACATGCATACAATTCATACAAATTCTTAACCACAGCTTCAAAAATAAGGTAAAGAATACTTGCTCTGTTCCTAGCACTATGTATGAGCTTTACCTCTAACTGCATCTTTGAAAGCCTCTAAGAACCATATGAATTGATACAAGTACAGCCCCAATTTTACAGATAATGAAACAGTCAAAAGGCATAGAGGTGGTTTAAATTTAAATTTTGAACCCAAGAAACCTGAATCTCATAGCCCATGCTGTTATTCAATATATTATTCTAAGAGCAACCCAACAGCCAAATGAGGAATATATACAATCGAAGTGTTGTATGATAGATAGATAGATAGATAGATAGATAGATAGATAGATGATAGATAGATAGACAGACATGCCTGCAGACATTTAAATTTATTTATAAATTTCTTTTTTATTGTTTTATTTATTTTTGAGAGAGAGGGTGAGAGGGAGACAGAGAGAGACAGAGACAGAGCATGAGCCAGAGAGGGATAGAGAGAGAGGGAAACACAGAATCTGAAGCAGGCTCCAGGCTCTGACCTGTCAGCACAGAGCCCAACACGGGGCTTGAAGTCGTGAACTGTGAGATCACGATCTGATCCAAAGTCAACCAACTGAGCCACCCAAGCGCCTCTATATATTTTTATCATATATACTCAGTTGCCAAGACCTATCAAATATGAGCTCCATACTTTATGCTTAATAATATACTGAGGAAATATTCAACTTCTGCTTTTCTGAAAAAAAAATCCAAAGGTTTTCTGTTTGCCTCTGTTCTATGTATTGTTTGCCTGACTTAAATTATTATTGCAAATGAAAATGTTAGTTACTATATGTAAATCTGTTTATATTAAAATTTAATAAACGCAAAATGCTACATTACAAATATTCATTCAACAAAAGCTCCTTTTAAAATCTTATTTTATTTTATTTTTTTAATTTTTCATAAACCTTTTTTCAGATAGGAAAAAGCAAACCAGATGACCATTAATCACGTTACATTTTGAATTCTATGACAAAAGTGAAAGCTCTTTTTTTTTTAATCTAGTACTCTGTTGAAAGAAAAAATAAAAGAAACTAGTCTCCCACCATATTAAATATTAGACAATTATAATGACCAATATTAGAAGCTATCTGATAATTGTCAAAAATTAGCAATAAACATGAATTTTAGCTGGCTCTTGCCATGCCTGAAACTTATTTAAGAACCTACCAGAACAAATGAAATTTTGTTCTATTTCTTAAGGCCCTGTTTCAAAAACCTGTTGCCTCTGCTGACATTAACAATAGCCCTTCGAAACCTCATAGCCATCATCTAAAACAGCAACTCTCAGAGTGTGCTCTTATGACCCCCCAAGACCCTGTCTGGGGGTCGGAGAGCTCAAAACTATTTTCAAAATAATACTAAGATATTATTTGTATTTTTCACTCCCATTCTCTTCCAAATATACAACGCAGTTTCCCAGAGGGCTACATAATGCGTACTAGCATGACAAACTAGTGCAGAAGGCAATGTGAGAATTCAGTGATCTTCTATTAGTCAGAGATATTAAGGAGAGCTGCAAAAATCTAAAACAATACCCCCATTATGACTATTTTTTTGTTTTGAAAACTATAGTTCTTTTAAATAAATATGTCATTTTGACATTAACAAGCAATGAAGGTATTATTTTGAAATGAACATATAAATTTTGAATACATATAAATCTGTATTAACTTTTCTCAGTTTCAATTACCAACACAGAAAATATAGATAGATACAAACAAAAGCTCTTTGAAGTCCTCAATAATTGTTAAAGGGGATCTTGAGAACCGCTGATCTAAAGCACTCATTTTTTGTCCATTCCTTACTCTTTCTGTGCTTAGCTTATTGACTATTATCATCCTTGATGTGTTGTTCCATTTTTGGTTGTCTGTTACCTTACAAAATCTAAGACAGTACAAAGTCTTCTGATTCCTACTTTTGAACAGACAAATTAGTCTCAGTCAATGATTCCATCTGAGGGTATGATACATCAGATGGTGCTATTCCAAAGACAGACTTGACAGAATCTGTTCTGAACAACACGATGCTTTATCTGGAATATGCCATGCCATTATGGAAGTCTGGGAACTTATTGTTAAAGAAAAATTTGTTAAACTTTATTGTTAAACTTCTTGATGTCTGGGAATTTTCATGTTGGTATTATGTAAGATGATGAATTATATTAAAAGCATTTAGACCCTCAGCATACCAGACTCCATACTGGGCCTTCAAACACAGGTTCAATACTGATAAGGGCCAGCCCAGACCATCCATATGCCTGACTTGGAGCCTGGCCTGAGTGGCTCAGAACAGAGGAAAAGGAATTCCTCTCAGCAGCTTTGAACACTTTTTGCCAGTCTCTCCATTTCGAAACATTCTCTCCCTTTATGATTACCCCACCATATCCCTCTGGTTCTACTCCTATCTCTAATTATAATTGTCCATTCCCTAAACAAAGGTCTTTCACAGTGATTTCTCCTCAGCCTTTTTTACTAGTCATCCCATAGGATGAGAACTTCCATACCAAAGTGTGCAGATATCAGCCCTATCCAAATGACCTTCAAATCACAAGTCTAACCTTGACTTTGCTCATGACTACAAGATCTCAATTCCTAATGGACTGTTAAATGGGTGTTTTGCTAGCTTCTCTCATAACCTACAAAACCAAACTCACTATTTTCCCCAACAAACAAAAAAGACTTAAAATCGCTCCTCTCCTATTTTACTCATTCTCAGCTATAGGAGATTTTTCTAAGAGATGTCTAAGGGACATTTGCCAACATCTGGAGACATTTTTGGGTTGTCACAACTGGGGAAGGGGGTGTTACTTGCATCAGGTGAGTAGGACTGCTGACGTTACTAAGTATCCTACAATACACAGGACAGCACCCACAAAAAGGAATCATCTGGCCCAATGTTAACATTGCTTAAGTTGAGACATACTGCTCTATTTCTATCACTCATCCATCGTCGTCAAGCCAAGCAAGTGATCGATGGCTCTGGCACAGATGTGGATCCCAGGAGCCTTCACAGCTGGATTTGAAACTCAAGTAGCTCGAGGTCCTGAAGCAATAAGGGCCTGAATACAGTAGGTTGGCCTCCACGGTGAAGGTGGGTTGAAAATCAAATGGATGGTAACTGAAAGCAGTGTTAAGTTGGAAAGTTCATCTGAAATATCAACACATGATAAAAACTGCATTGGAAAGGGGATGCTAGACTATATGTCATTTTTCAAAAGGTTGAGTTAAGTATTAATTCCATGATTCAAATATCTCAGGCATGTTGGAAATTAAAAATAGGCATGAGAACAGAAATAGAGAGCATTTTGGTGCAGAAGGTATCTTAGATTGCTGCCTTTGTACCTGGGTCCCACCTGTTGAGGAGAAGATAGAAGAATGATGGATGCCTGCTCCTTATTTCAAGCTGGTGAGAGAGAGTTCATAGAGATCACTCAGAGGTTTTTTTGGTTTATTGTTTTTATTTGAGAGAGACAGAGAGCATGAGGAAGGGAGAGACAGAGACAGAGACAGAGAGAGAATCTTAAGCAGACTCCACACTCAGCACAGAGCCCATCATGGGGCTTGATCCCACAACCCTGGGATCAAGACTTGAGCCAAAATCAAGAGCCGGACGCTCAAGTGACTGAGCCACCCAGACATCCTGAGATCACTGTATTGATGTGATCTTCTGTATTTGATGTGTCTTCTGTATTTGTGGAGAGGTGGTAACTTATTGTTGGACTCCTACTTGGGCAATCAAGAGGTTGAGATGGGTTGGACAGCAGTTTTAGAAGCAGCATGTTGCTGACTGAGGATAAATTTGTTTTCCTAAAGCCTGTCTTGACCAAAAACGTATTCATGCCTCCCATCAACCAGATGAAGATCAGCCAGCATGTGAGCTGTATTAGAGCCTCTCCTATAAAGACTACCTGTGATGAGCTCTTGGCAGTCACGTGCTCAAGATGCACCAAGGAATTGCTAAGAGCTGCAGAGGAGTAAGTCACTAGCTGAAATCGGAAAACTTGCATCTGCATCAAGGAAATTATAGGTGAGAGTCTCCGAGATATGCAAGGGTCTCTAAAGATCCCACAAAAGTGTTTACAAGAGAATCAACTTTAATCATCTGATAGGCTGAGAAGGCAAAATCTTGTTACAATGGTAGCGAAAACACAAAACTTTTGCATCTCCCTTCTCTCTCCTTCCTCCCTCTGGATCCAGCAAATTAAACAAAGAGAAGAAATTCCAGGACTGAAGCCACCAGCAGCCATTGCAAAGCATGTCCCAGCTTGGCAAAGGATAGTGGGAGAAGACTTCAACTTTAAATCACTTTCTGAGTGTTTGTTTTTTTGTTTTTTTTTTCAACGTTTATTTATTTTTGGGACAGAGAGAGACAGAGCATGAACGGGGGAGGGGCAGAGAGAGAGGAAGACACAGAATCGGAAACAAGCTCCAGGCTCTGAGCCATCAGCCCAGAGCCTGACGCGGGGCTCGAACTCACGGACCGCGAGATCGGGACCTGGCTGAAGTCGGACGCTTAACTGACTGCGCCACCCAGGCGCCCCTGAGTGTTATTGTTTTTTGACTGAATATTCTTCTTATTGAACCGAGACAAATTATTTAAAACAACTCTAATTCTTACTCTTATCTAAGAATGAACAGAAAAGTTATGGAGTCTGCTCATGTTTGTATCCAGTGACAGGGAGAATACTATCCCTACTAAGCAGTATAAAAAGATCAGTGTTGGGGGGGGGCACCTGTGTGTGACTCAGTGGGTTAAGCATCAAACTCTTGATATCAGCTTAGGTCATGATTGCATGGTTCATGAGTTCAAGCCTCACATAAGTTTGAGCCCTGCATCTGGCTCTGTGCTGACAGCATGGAGGCTGCTTGGAATTCTCTCTCTCTCTCCTCTCTCTGCCCCTCCCCCACTCATGTGTGCTCACATGCATGTGCTCCCCACCCCTCTCAAAATAAATAAATAAACATTTTTAAAAAGATAGTGGGACACTGTTTTTTTTAATGGGGTTGCTCTTATGATTACAGTTCCCATATGTATATCAATTCTTAGGTGTGGGCAGTGAGGCAAAATCTGGATTTAACTGAGGTATCTGGTGCCATTCAGCCCAACAATACCAATGCATTTGCAAGAAGCAAACTAAAGAAGGGATCCAGGACATTCCCTGTATTTATGGGAGTCATTGAGCAACTACTAGGTGATGGGAATATAACCTTAAAATGCTAAGATTTGGATATCACCCAAGTTAGAGCACCCAGTCCCCCCCTCACAATCCATATGGAATCAATCATCAATCAAATCTACCTCCAGAATATTCTACAGCCACTCCTCTCCATTCCCACTACTCTGGTTTCGCTTGTCAAGTTCTCATTCCTGGATCTCCCAGCTGATCTTTCTTGCACAGGATCTAACCATAGTCATACTTGACTCAGTTTCAAGAGAGTAGAAATGTGGTTACAGCAGGGAGACAGAGGAAATGGGAAGATACTGGTCAAAGGGTCCAAAGTTGCTGTTATGTAGGATGAATAAGTCTAGAGATCTAATGGTCAGAATGATGACTATAATGCATAATACTGTATTGTACACCAGAAGTTTGCTGAAAGAGTAGATTTCAGGTGTTCTCACAACACACACACACACACACACACACACACACACACACACACACATTAACAAATGAATATGCCAATTAGCTTGACTATAATAGTCATTTCACTAAGTATATCAAAACATCATGTACACCTTTCATATATACAATTTTACTTAAAAAAATAAAAGAGCTATATTCCTTAAGTTTATTTATTTATTTTGAGAAAGAGACAGTATGAGCAGGGAGGGGCACAGAGAGACAGAGAGAGAATCCCAAGCAGGCTCCGCACTGCCAGCGCGAAGTCCAAGGCAGGCTTCGAACACACAAACCTTGAGGTCATAACCTGAGCCTAAATCAAGAGTCAGAAGCTCAACCACCTGAGCTACCCAGGTGCCCCAAAAGAGCTATATTCTTAAAGCCCAAGTCTGAACATGTCACTCTTCAACCTGACAACCTTTAGGGGCACCTGTTTTAGAGAACAAAACCTAAACACTTTACCATGACATTCAGGGCTCTCCATGGTGTAGCCTCAATCTACTCTGCAGTATTCACCTCCTGTTACACACGTGCACACGTGCGTGTGCGCACACACACAAACACACACACACTCACACCACAATGCCTAACCATTCTGGACTGTTTGCCATTGCCCAAATAGGTCATGTATTTTCTTGTCACTATGCTTCTTCTGATATTTTTACTTTAATCCCAATTACTCTTTCCCCAGTCCCACTGTCCATTGCCTTCCTCTCCAGCTTTTAAAACTCTACTCATTGTTCTGGGTCCAGCTTAAGGTAGAGCTAGTAAAGCACTATCTGGCCTCTGAGTCAGAATTACCCCCCTTCCTCTGAGCCCCAGCTATTTTTTCCACACTTATTTGCACCACTTGTTTTCACTCTAACTTATAATATAGATCATTTATGTCTGTCTCCCCCAACAGTTAGTAAATCTCTTGACAGCTTACCTACAACAGACAATCAATAGATTTTGTTGAACTGAATTAAAAGCTACAGACCAAAGTCCTTTCCTCCACACTTTTAACTTTTCTAGAATATGCCATTCTTAGGTTTTATTACCCACTGGTCGCTCCTGTTTCAGCTAAAATGACTTAGAAGAAGCAATTTATTTCTTTTGTAAAGAACCCAGGACTAACTTTTTTTTAAAACATGGAAGTGAAACAGAATTTTTTAAATGTACCTTTTTTAATCAAGCACTGCTAAAGCTAAATAGATGAATTTCTAAGAACAGTGATGTGTTTCTCTTTTTGAAGCATAGGTCTGTTTTTAAGGCGAAGCAGCTAAAAAATAAATGATCTAGACTTGATTTTAAAGATACCCAATAATTCTGACCACATAGCAAAACAGTTTCTTTCCCTTAATAGATCAGCATTCTGTCTTCTTTTTTTCTTCTTCTCTCTTTTTTTTTTTTTTAATGTCTGACTTAGGTGTTACCTTTTAAATGGATGAGGCAAAGATTATGTGATTAAAAATATTCAATGACTTTAGAACTCCAAAGCCTCATGATCCATAGCCCATTTCATATGTGCTATTTTCATCCTGCCCCAGCAGAAGTAATAACCCTCTCCTCCGTGGCAAGCATGGAACTAATCTCATCATAGCAGAGTTCTATGTTCTTTTTCCCTACTGAACTTTGGATGCCCGGAGGGCAAAGACTACCCTATTCACATTTGTTCCCCTACCACAGTGATTAACATTTTATAAGCACTCAACAAATAAGTGCTAATTAAGTGAAAGACAAAATAAAGACAATGAAGTTTAACAGCAATTTGACATCATGGATAAAAGATGGTCTTTGGAGTCAAAAGACTTGAGTATAAATATTATTTCATAGTTTACAAAGAATTTTTATAAACAAAACCCAAGAATCCTACAAAGTGATAGGACAGCCCTCAGTACTGTTAGCAAGATATTTCTCTCTTCTATATTTATAATAGAATAGCATTTCCTGGCACCCTTGGGATTGAGTGGGACCACATGACCAGCAAATGAGTTGAGTATGCAAGTGACATCTGTCACCTCCAGACTAGACCACTTAGTTGACAATGCGATATTCTTGAGCCTTCTCTCTGTCCTCTGGCATAGAGAAAGATAGCATTCCACACTCTCTGTCAGCTTGAGTCCCTGAGTGACTATGAGAAGAACCACCCCACTCTCTCCTGCAAATCTTTAAAGAACATGTTGCTTAGGTGAGCAACAATTTTAAAAGGGTTCTTTAAAGCCACTGGGATTTGCAGGTCATTTGCTCGCACAGCATAACCTACCCTATCTGACTGATACAGGCAGGCAAAACAATCACTGATTCCACAGTTAATAGGTAACAAAACTGAGTTGCAGAAAAACCAAGGGACATTTTTAAGATTGTATTAGTCAATAGCTAGAAGGGTAGTAAGCAGCAGAAACAGACTGCATTGCAAGGATTTCTGACTGCAAATGTAGGGCATTTGTATACCTAGTTTAAAGGAAAAAAAATGTTTGATGCATTTATCTAATTGAACACAATGGTATATGTATGTATGTATGTGTTATATACATATGTATACACATATATACACTTTTAGAACAGGTGTAGGATAAAATGGAAGTAATCAAAATAATAAGTTCTGGTATAATTCTTTTAGAATATTTAATTTTAGCCTTCTTTAGTGAAAACTTTTAAACTTCTTTTTAAACTTAAAATTGTTTATAATTTTAATTAACAAAGAAAAGTCTGAAATTTTAGAATTGTTTATACATGCCAACTATCTTGAGTTTTTGGAATGATGTTTAGAAAAAAAATACATTTTTTTGTTTATTTGGAAAATGGACTTTAATTCTAATTAAGCTATCTGAAGATTATTTCCAGTAATTAGACACCTTATAATTATATACTCTTGTCAAAGTTACTTGCATCTTTAGAATTACTACCAGAAAAACAAGAAACATTTTCTATATTTACAATTATTAAACTGAGTATTATGTGGATTATGAACTAAAATAGAATTTTCTGTTTTTGTCATGTAATCTCAGAATTTGCATGTCTTTGCTGAAATTCATTGTGCTTTTTCTTATTCTCATTAACTGTGACAAATAATATATAAACAAACTAATCTTTGTGTGGAACAGTAAAAAGTATTTTCAAGAACAGTAATCAAATATCATTTATACTTTGCTGTGTAGGCTACTATCAATGTCCTTCCTCTTTCCACCAGCAATTTTTATCTTCAGGGAACTGAAAACATTTTCTCTAGTTTTAACCTCATTCTTCAAGCACGTTAGACAAAGGGACTGGGGAACAATGTACATCATTGAGAAGCCATTTCAACTCAAATATATCCATACACAAAACATGAAACCCTGGATGGTTTTCATGATTATTGTATTCCTCTGAAAATTTTAACCACTTAATGATCTAGGATCAATTGATAAAAGTACCTGTACAGATGCTTCAGAGAGAAAAAAAAATCTACAAAACAATAATTATTAAATAAGTAATTTATATTCCCCACTATGATAATCATATCCGGACATAACAATGTCAGAACACTAGAAAAGTATAACACCAAAAAAGGATAGTAGGTTGAATCAGCTAAGGATCTTTGACTGAAGGCAGCAGAAAACAACCCTTATTAACTTACAAAAATTGAATGTATTGGGAAATTAAGGTCTTGGGAAAAATAAGAACAGATAGTTGAGGGGTGCTTCTAACCCATAACAAAAGGAGTTGTCACCACTACTGAAATGAATTGATTCAAAACGTTTGCTGTCCTTGTGACAAGGTCAAGATTCCTACAAGGAAAAATCTGATTCTCCTAGCCTCAGTCACGTCCACAAACTCTGGCCAGGAAAGGCTGTGTGGCTCTTCCACTCCCTGTCCTACCATGACCAAGCAGGAGAGGTGGTGGAGGAGAGACAATTCTCAGGGGACAATTGGCATGTTCTAGCAAAATAAGGAGGAATAGATGCTAAGCGTTCAAAAATCTGATGTTCAGCTGTTTTAGAGTCTAAAGCAGAAAGAGAGTTCTTGGAGGCTTTATTAAGTTCCCATCTTAATCCCTCTGTGATACCAACAGAGTTTTGAAAAATAAGACAGGATAACAGATAGGGTTCAGGTACATAGAAGGCTTATTTTCACACATACCTGCCCAATAAGATTCACCTTTAGGATTCTGTGGATGTTAACAAAAGATGTGATAAGTAATGAAGTCTTCTTTCCACGGGTCAGTTACCTAGTGAACTCTGGGATTTCAGCTGAGGAAGCACTTAGCTTACTGGCAATGATACTATTTCCAAGCAAGGTCACATTCTACAGTTAGGACTTCAACATATGAATTGTGAGGGGGTCACACTTGAACCCGTCACAGCAAGATTCTGGCCTCAGGATGTACCAGAAGTGATATTGCTCTTGTTATCCAACTTGTAGCAACTAACCAGTCATGACAGCAGATGATCCGTGGTCTCCTGTACCCTGTAGTTTTGACTGGGCATAAGGCATGTACTAACATTTTACTCTTTCTAGCATCCCCCTTTTACAAACTAGTTACCCTCCCACAATACTTGGCTGGTGTATATATCTATCTATCTATCTAGATATAGATATAGATATAGATATAGATATAGATATATGTACATGTATATATATGTATATTATGTATATGTGTATATATATATGTATGGCTATGGATATATATATAGCCATACATACTGGCATCCTTTAAATGCACCAGTTAAAAACAGTTAAAAACATAGAGGAGGGCTAGGACTAAGACTCCGGGGAAAGTATTCAAATTTTTAGGTGAGGCTGATAGGGAACTGATCTCTTGCATATGAAAAATGTCTAACTTTCCACAGCCACACTTCTGATACACCCATCAGGTGCTCACTCCTCTATTCAGGTACAAAAACTACAGGCAATCTCTGCCACCACTGAGAAATGCCCAGTTTCCCTCATCAATGCTGACTTCTCACAGACTTCATAATCTCTCAGGGCTGTTCAGAGTCATAAAAATTACTAAGCCTTCATGCCATATCTACCAACTATTAGAGTCACTGCTCTAGAAAACAGCAGGTTAATATATAAGAACATCATGAACATAGACATGAGTATACTCCTATTTTATGGATGGATATGCATTGCAGAGAAAATTTCTCAAAAGTTCAAATTTTGCTGTTTGAATCCTTTACATGGCTCTTCATAGAATTTCTGACTTTGTAACATGTGAATCTTTATATTCGCATTAGAATGGTATCACTAATAATGTTGTTTAATTTATTCCAGTTGCTTAGATATGTTTTCAGTGACCAATCACATTGAAAGAAAAAAATTCTATTTCTATTTTAATATGTTGAATACCTTCTAGTAGAACTTCTCCCTCCAATTTTTTTTATTTATTTAAAAAAAAAATTTTTTTTAACGTTTTATTTATTTTTGAGACAGAGAGAGACAGAGCATGAACGGGGGAGGGGCAGAGAGAGAGGGAGACACAGAATCGGAAGCAGGCTCCAGGCTCTGAGCCATCAGCCCAGAGCCCGACTCGGGGCTCGAACTCACGGGCTGCGAGATCGTGACCTGAGCTGAAGTCGGACGCTCAACCGACTGAACCACCCAGGCGCCCCTCCCTCCAATTTTTTAAACAATCTTATAAAAAACTTTTGAACGTCTTTGTGTGAAATTATTAAAATGTTCAAAATCTGTGTGGCCCTTTCCAGGATTAGAAGAAAAAGGGGAAACACAACAGAGAAAACATTCTACTTATAATTAGATCCCAGGGAAGCACTTGCACTAAAACTCAGATTACTTGAAAAGATCCTTGCTTTGGCTTTGTACCTGAATTTGAAATCATGAAGACTGCTTCTGATTAGTTTTAAAATAGAACTGCAAGATTAATTGCTATATATATTCACTGGAGTTTTCAAACGGGAGAAGTTCCACCAAATTTTCTAAAATGGAAAGGCAAGTGAAATGGCTTTATTCTACAGGTGCCATTTATGGGTCAGTAATTGTAAGTCATCTTTGTCAAACACAAATGTGAAAAATATTGGGGTCAGATTAAACTGGGGATAATTTCATCCAGATGCAGTAAGAATTAAATCACATAAATAATATGTATACAACTTGGTTAATCACATTCATTATTTTTGTGAGTTCACAAAGAGGTAAAGCATATATTTAAACCTAATACTTCATTTTATGATTTTCAAAGTGTCTTGTATAATTTTCCTTAGTTATTCCTTACCATTCAAATTCAATTGTATAGAATTTAAATGCTTTCAATTTTACTTTTTCTTAAAATAAATAAGGTTGACAACATAATCACAGAGTAAATCAGGATAACTTTCATCTTCCTCTCAACAACCACTATCCATTTTCATTTTGTTCTGTGCAGGTAGAGGTGTCAAAGAAGAGCCACTGACCTGGATCCTGACATTGACATTTTCCTGTGGACTCGGCCAATATCAAGCACCACCAGGAGATGGCAGGAGGGAGTGGAACTGGTTGCAGGACTTCTTCCCCTAGTTTCCTCCTGTAGGGTTGCCAAGGGCTGACTGTGTCTGTCCAACAAAAACCCAGTTCCTGTCAAGCAGCCCCCTCCATATATGTACAGCTGTCTCTACGTTCAGGTACTGGGAATCATACACTCTCTTCACACCTTGAGGCCAGGATTAGGAAAGAATCTTCTTCCTAGCTACAGCATGCTGTCCTTTTCCTTGTGGTGTACCTACATTCTACCCATATCTTTGAGAATAGTCCTAAATGAAACACTATTCAAAATATCCTAAATTGAGGATCCCATCTAATCCCTGCTGGAACCAGGACTGATACTGTAATCAATCTAACAAGATATACATCCCAAAAAACTAGAGGAAGAAGGGTTACTCGTTTAACAAATCTGAGAAAACTGAATCCTAAGAAGACAGTGGAGTAAACAATAAAGAAAAAAGTTTACATGGCAGTATCTTAAAAAGTAGAGGTGAAGATGCGCAAAACTAGGAAGAAAGATTTACAAATCTGTTAAAGAACCATCTGGACTGACAGATCCCATCCTCCCTCCGCATACAGGCTTGTAGCTGCCCCTCTCCATCCCAGCAGAGGACCAGGGGTTTGTGGAAAAGAACCCTTCAGGCAGGAGTTTAGAAAATCACTTAGAGAATCCAAAAAGCTGCAGAGAAGAGAACCCAAAGACACTGACAGCAGGAATTTCTTAAGGAAAAGGTAAATCTAGAATTACCCTACAGAGAATTCCACAATTGCCAAGCCCCATCCATGAGAACAGAGCCACCAATGTCTTTTAATATCCCATTATTAAACATGAACATATATAGTCAAGTAAAGCCAGATTTGATAAGTCTCCCTTATGAAAGTCAAGGATAACAACAACCTACAGAAATAAGCAACATGGAGATAACAAAAATGACGCATAGAAGCCAACTCTAAATAAGCCTATCAGTCATATCTTCCAATAGGTAAGAAAAGAACTTGAATCCCTGAACAAGAACAGAATGCTATAAGAAGAAATATTCTGAAAACAAAAATATGAACACTTGGACATTTAAAATACAATAGCAGAGGGGCGCCTGGGTGGCTCAGTCGGTTAAGCGGCCGACTTCGGCTCGGGTCATGATCTCGCGGTCCGTGAGTTCGAGCCCCGTGTCAGGCTCTGTGCTGACAGCTCAGAGCCTGGAGCCTGTTTCAGATTCTGTGTCTCCCTCTCTCTGACCCTTCCCCATTCATGCTCTGTCTCTCTCTGTCTCAAAAATAAATAAACGTTTAAAAAATACAATAGCAGAAATAAAAATTCTTTTGGAGAGTGTTAGAGGATGAAGTTGATAAACTCCCCCCTCAAAGTATAGCAAAACACAAACTAATTAAAAATAAGAGAGGAAAAATTAAAAAAAAAAAAAAAAAAAAGAAGAAGACCAATGCAGGAAGTCTAATATATGAATAGTAATACAGAAAACAAAAAAAAATGCAAAATCAGAAATCATCAAGGAAATTATTTAAGAAAATTCTCCATGGTGAAAAATATGAGTTTTCATACTAAAAGGAACACATTGAATAACCAGAGCATTGGATCATTGGATCAGAAAGAGACCACAGCACATTTAGAACACCAAGAATAAAGGGAAACACTACAAGCATGCAAAGAGGGGAGGAAAGCAGTTATAAAGGTCTCAAAAATTATGTTATAAGACTTCTCACCAGCAACCCTAGAAATTTGAATATAAAAAGCCAATGCTCTCAACAATGTAGGGGGAAATGTTGTACAGCTTAGAGTTCTATATCAAGTCAAATTCAGATATTCAACTGTCCGTAGAGGGCAACCAGTCTGAGGAGAAGCAGTTTAGAATGCCTGAGAAGAACTTCAGCAGGTGTTGCCAATATACCTGAAGGGAACGAATACTTTGAAAATAAGAAGTTCAGATACATGGCAAAGAATTTGAGATTGAATTATTGATAAATATGTCTTCAGAAATTAAGCACAAATGATAGATTCATTAATACTATGGAATAGGTGAGGTGGTATTAGTGATAAATATGTTTTAAAATTAAGCAAAAAGAAGGATGCCTGGGTGGTTCAGTCCATTAAGCATCCAACTCTTGATGTTGGCTCAGGTCATGAATTCACAGTTCATGAGATCAAGCCCCACATTGGGTCCTGTGCTAACAGCACGGAACCTGCTTAGGATTCTCTCCCTCTCTCTGCCTCTCCCTGATTTGCATGCATGCGTGCACTCTCTCTCTCAAAAATGAATACACTTTTAAAAATTAAGCAAAAACAATACAATTACAATTAAGTAAAAAAAAAAATAAATACAGTAATGATAGTTTAGTACATGGCTCCATTCTAGATAATTTGCATATTCTGAGAAGACACATATGAATATTAACACACCAAAAATGATGATAGAAATATATTGAGACATTGGAGAAATGGGAGGTGTGCATATGACTAGTGGTAGAATACTGAAGAATTCGGAAAAATAGAGCTAAATCCTTAGTGGAAAGGCCAAAGATAGAGCCTACAATTTAAAAAACAATGAAATAGCAATATAAGCACCTTATTTAGAGACATAGAAGTTACTATCAAAAGAATCAACCAACAAATCATGAAAATTTCAGTAGCTGATTCATTATTCCCACTTGGAAATCTTGAACTAATTACTCTCAGCCTCCCGCTGCCTTCAGTCTGCTCAACCACCTTTCCTCCCTTCAGAACAAGCAATGGTTAATTCAACCCACACTTTCCAACCCAAGTTTTATGAGCCTAGATCTGCAATGAAAGTGATTTAATTGAATTTATTCATTCATTAATATATTTGAATTATGAAAATGTATTTCCTCAACCTAAATTAGCTCAGTTGTAGTCAAATATGGAGAATCCAGCCACTATTTATGCCCTTTCCTAAGCTCTCTGCCATCTGACTTTTCAGAGTTAGCATAATGCTATTTGGGAGTTGGCCTTGTTAACACACTTCTCCACATTTCCTACGTCATAAGAAAAATTTACATTGGTCTTTCTTTAAATGCCAAGGGTTGGGTTTTTATGTAAAACTTTTTTTGATGTTTGGAAAAGTTTTGTTACCCTTCATATAAAAGTCGCAATATCAGAACAAGAAAGGGATTGTTCCTAATCCCCATACTAAATGGGGTATTATGTCATCCATGAAGGATTTTAACCAATACTCAAAAGATGAGAGGTTCCTTAAGAGGACAAATGTCTCTGCCATACACAAGTTATTC
This sequence comes from Herpailurus yagouaroundi, assembly GCF_014898765.1. Taxonomy (NCBI): domain Eukaryota; kingdom Metazoa; phylum Chordata; class Mammalia; order Carnivora; family Felidae; genus Herpailurus; species Herpailurus yagouaroundi. The sequence goes on from NW_024412391.1 coordinate 68,708,345, forward strand.
AGTTCCTCGTCATCAGGTAGGAGTGTTACAGTGTCAGACTTCGTGAGCAGAAGATGAACAGCTGGGAATAAGCAATGCATAAGAACTTTCCCTAATGTATAGTCAACCCACTTTCTGCCTGCCCCCAACTTTACATATCTTTCCATAACTCTAAGACCTGGACGTAAAGTGCAGTCGTCAGGGATATTGCATGGATTTACGGTCTTTTCTGTAGCACTAGGGGATTCGTGCACTGGCCGAGGATTATAATCATTCATATATGTAGGGTTTCTTTTTTTCCCTCTGTGGCAGATGTAACATTGACTTCTTATTTCAGGAAGTCAGTTAAACATGATTCAAGTCAGATATAAGTGAGAAACCTATTTAACTATTTCTTAGCCCAAGTACAAAAAATACACTGGATGAAATGAGGGACATAAGATGGCTTTTACAGCAGGTGGCAAAGCCTTTAATGAAGCAATAACATCATAGTTTCCCTGGGGTCAATTACCCATGGATACTTTAACATAGGGTTATGCACTTTAACCCCTAGTTCTTACACAGAAGCTGGTGGAGGTGGGAGGAGACAAGAGAGAGGGGGAGGGGTTAACTTTAGTATTTGCCAGCTTCAAGTTCAAGCCAAATCCAAACATGACACATTTCATGATATTCCCCTCCAAATCCCTAGGGCCACATTTATGGTACTTACACATTCATGGTGCAGTGATTCTGCAAAGAAAGCAAACACTGTATTATTTAGCCCATTATGATCCATTCTGATTCCTCAACTGATGTATCAGTGCCAGGCTCTGATCTGGGCACCTCACATACATTATCTCAAGTAATCTCCACAACAATCTTTGAGGTAGGCACTGTGATACTCACTCTATGTATGAGAAAAATCAGTATTACAGAGTTGAGTTCTGAGCCATGATCAGAAATCACTTTGTTATATTGCCTACTCCTCACACATCAGTGATATAATCACTGTGATCAGTGATGTAATGTGGCTTTTTTTTTTTTCCTGAGCGAAGTCACATCTACTCAGATTGCTGCCTGAGAAACCCACCTCAGAAAAAGACCTTGTCTCCTCCCTGAATACCATCCCTCTTTTAGCTTGACGACTTCTAGGAACATAGAATATGAGAAATAGAAGGGAAAATAAGGTTGGTAGATACCAAGGACGGGGGGGGAGGGGGGAAGGAGATGATGGAGAAGAGTTTAGATTTTACTTAAAAATATGTAAATAAAACAAAAATAGATAGGAAGCAAATATGGAAAATATTAACAAATGCTAAGTAGGTGGCATATTGGTTTCTGTTATATAATCTTTGTACTTACCTATATGTTTTATATTAAATTTTAGAAACATGTATTTAAAATGAAAAGTAGGTCTGGGCCAAATTGGGATAAAAATGTTAATTCCACACTGATGATTTAGACTGTGGTCTAAAAGAAATAGTCAGTGAAGCTTTGTAAGAAGAAAATGACAGTCTTGGGACTCTGATCATTCTCACAGCTGAGTGAAGAATGGATTGGAAAGGGGAAAGATGAAGGTCATGGAAATAAATGACAAAGCCACATGCACAGTTATGATAGAAGGTGACAATCTGAGGCACGGTGAGGGCAGAGGGAAATGAGAGGGAAGGATGGAAGTGAGAAATTTCCAGTAGTGAGCTCCCTGTGACTTTGTGACTGATGGTCTGTCAGGGCCAGGGGTAGACAGAAGAGTCAAACATAATCCCAAGATTCCCAGGACAGTTGGTTAATCTGACATGAAACCAAGGAGAAAGTGCAGAGGTCTGGAAGGAAAAGTCACAGATTCAGTTTGGCACTCCCATTTAGAAGTACTGTCAGGGTACCAGAAGTGAGACACTCATAGGCAATTAGGAATGGGGGCCTAGAGCCCTGGAGAGAGATCAGGGCTGAAGACAGATAACCAAGGATCTTCTGCACAGATCTGCTCGTCCAAGCCATGAAGCTAAATAAGGGTGTTCAAAAAAGGGAGCAGAGAAAAAAATAAAGCAAAATGATAGAGAATGGGGGGCAGGGGGGAAAGTCTGGAAGTCTAACAGCACAATACAGTTCAGAAATACCTGCCTCACGTAAACACACCCTCAGCAAGGAAATTCTCAGGACCTTGAATACGTCCTCAGTGAGTCGGGGCAGGAGAGAATTTCCAATATATCCATTATGTCCCAGGAACAGCTGTAAGTGTTTCATAGGATAGTATTTTTCCCTCACAACAGCTCTCCAAGGTGGTAAGACGATGCCAGTTTTATAAAAGAGAATCTTGAAATTCAGAGATAAGTCAATATTTACCCAAGTTCACACAGTGAATAAGTAGCAGAGCTGGGGTTCAAATCCACATTTGAGGGCACCCGGGTGGCTCAGTCAGTTGAGGGTCTGACTTTGGCTCAAGTCATGATCTCACAGTTCATGAGTTCGAGTCCCACATTGGGGTCTCTGCTATCAGCACAGAGTCCACTTTGGATCCTCTGTCACCCACCCTCTGCCTGCCCCCTGTTCATGCTCTTTCTCTCTCTCTCTCTCTCTCTCAAAAATGAATAAACGTTTTTTTAAACTCCACATTTGAATGATTCCAAAGCAGATATTCTTTCCTATGAGTTCTGAAACAATCCGAGGAGCAATTTATACATTTCTGATAGGTCATATGTTTTAGAAGGACATGGAAAATCTGTGTGTGCTATATTCCTTAAAACATGACAAAAATACTTCATTAACACTTCAGGTAACCATTTGTTTGGATTTCAACAGTTATGATTTAGTCATTTTAATCTGTTTTTTTAAGAGGTGGGTGATTATACAAACTATTTATGCGTTTGGTCTAGATATTTGTTTCTCTAACAAGAGAATCCCAGTAAAATATTTGTCTCAAATAAGTTTTTCTTCCATGCTGAGGTAAAGTGTTTAGTCAAAGCAGCAAGTGAGCAGCAAACTTTGGAGGCCTTACCTCAGTGCTGGCTCCAGGCTTGCTGGCTGCACACAAGTAAGTAATGAGTGAGAAAGTGTTAACTAAGGTCTCGGAATCAGGAGGAGTAAGTGGATGGACTGTGGAATAGCCTGATCTTTAGCAGGTGCCCAGCAAGGACACCAGCCACTGTAACACGCCCTAAACACTGTCTGTAATCCTCGGCACAGAGAACTGGTGAGAAATCTGCTTTAGAAACAGCAGTGTTAGGTGCTGTCTCTCACAAACAGAGTGACAGGTTGACACCATGAGTGCTTAGGTTAAAGCTGACAATGACCATTTACAGTGTTGAGTCTCAACCCATTCCAAGTAGTTCACTGGCAGCTCATAGTCAGGTAAAGGAGGTAAAACAAAAAAACAAAATCCAAATCAGTACCATTGTTCCCATGGAGTCGGCAGGCAAGGTATACTGAGAATCAAAGCTCTGAACGATCAAGAGAGACAACAGAGTTATGTTCTAAATCGGTGCTTGGTTCATGCTACTCCAGAAGAGGTGGCATAAAACTGACCAGGTCTGAGCTCTCCATATCAGCACTCAGTCAGAAACAATGCTTTTAAATCCCAAATTTTAAAAAGTCTACTAAAAGATGTCATTTTAAAAATGGACAGATTTTGACAATGACTCCTTGATATTGCATTGTCCTAAATATCCTGAAACACTGTGTCACCTGTATTACTCAGGAAAACTATGAACCTTAGCCGATCTAGATACAGAATAAATTTTGCACACAGAAGCAGAAAATATCCTGTACCTTGGTCACTGACCTTGAAGGATGGAAATTATGAGGAAACTAAAGTTCTTCAAGTATGTATTTGTTTACTATCATTCTAGGTGAGCCTCATCACATATGGCCTAGAAAATATTTAAAGGACATGGAATGGATCTGGCAGAAGACTATAAAACTAAACTGTTGCCAACATGATGTTACTAAAAGTACACAATTCTTTCCAGACAGACTAAAGAACTATGCAAACATCAAGTCATTCTTCTTCTCTCATCTGGTGTGGAAGTGATAAACAGACTGAAAATCAACCTTGTGTTGACTTCTCGCTTTAATGCGCTGACTTGTTAATCTAATAGCTTACTTTTATGGGCCAACTATTTCAAATCAAGAGCCGCACTCCACGAACCCATATATTACAATACCAACTGTGCACCAGATATAAACAAGTACAGTAAGCACATGAATCAATGAGACACATGAATAAACATGTCCATGTGGCAGCAGAATACTGTTAAAAGAAAAGGAAACAGTAGTTGAAGAAAAAAATAACTCTGCTTAGGAGAATTTATATTCAATCTTCCTCTCTTTAATGGTTTTGAAAATTGAAAGCAGAAAGATACGATACATTACCAAAATAGTAAATATTCCTGTGTGATGTGTTGCATAAACTGTGTATATTCATTTTGATTTCTTTAAACCTCTTGTTCTTATAAACACTGACTCAAATCAAAGGAAATACTGACACATTCGAGGTGCCTTGCAGAACTTATTTTAATGTTTTAGCTTTACATTAATGAAGTACTTTTTGTAAACTGTATGCTCTGTTTGAAGCCAATTCAGTAAACTATCATGCACACATATCCATAAATACATTTTTTGAATATTTTTTTTAAAAAGTTTTGACTTGCAGGTGCCTTAGAAAAACATCAGAATTTGAATGTGGATTGAAATTCAGTAACTTAATATTGGTTTAGTTTCAGGACATAGTTCATGTCCATGATTAAGGCACATTTTTGTGGAATGTACAATCCATACTAATCTTCCAGATTTGGTGACTTGAAACAGAAGCTTATTGGTACTTCCAAGAAGTTTTGGGAAATCATTAATACAGCTCAGAAATATGGATGGTTTTGCCTGCTGCCTTTCTGGTTTAATCTCAAACTATCCCAACTCATGGGTGAAGGAAAAAATCAGACTCATCGATTTTATTACCATATTTCATCAATTCTAAGACATTTTTACATATTTAACCTCCTGAAATTGTGATGTCTTTAATCTATAGCATCTTAGAATTAATTAGAAACATTTTTCTTGCAAAATGGCATATAAAATAAATGTGTATGCTACTGCTGTTGGCATTTTGGATTAGATGAAATATGATATAGTTACATCTCACTATTTCTTGGTATAATAAATATCATTTCAAATTAGTGAAAGGCAAAAGCTCTGAATTACAGAGTGTTTTTAAAATATAGTTTTATTACTTTTAACTAGTCTTAATAGCAGTTTGCAACCTAAAAACCTTAGAGGAATTTTAAAGTATGAATTTGCCAGAGGGATTATATTACAGTAATAACAATAAATATAATAAGTGTTTAATATTTACCAAAGTCTATATTATAACCTTCCTGGATGCATTTTTCTTATTTAGCTCCCTTAGCTACTTGTAAAGGGAAACAAAAACTTTATCCATGCGTAAGCGATGAACCAAATTGAAAAACAAAACTAAAAGTAAGAGAGACAGGAGATCCAAATACTACCTTTGCTATTGATAGGGCTGATCGGTGAGAATATGACCTGTCTGCAGATAACAGGACTGATACAGAAAGAAATAGTAGGGCTAGAAAATACATGTTCCATATCTACACATTTGAGGTAGGAATAATATTTCCATGATAAAAAAGAAAACTGAGGTACAGAGAGGTCTGACTATCAAATGCTAGAATGTACAAAGAGTGACTTTCCCAAAATCCTGTCAACAAGCTCTCTAGTTATTAATTCGTTCTAACTTCTTCTATTGATTCTATTACTAGAATTCTATTAATTCATCCTAACAGATACAACGAGGATGAATTTCATGCCTGCCCTCCTAATCACTGGACAAGTTGCTTAACCTCTCCTTGCCTCAGTTTCCTCATCTATGAAATGGGGAACATTAATGAGATCTACCACAAAGGGATGTTATGAAGAAGCTGACAGATAACAGATAACATGCTTAGAAGAGTCTGACAGTAGTAAACACTCAATAAATACCAGCTACTAGTAAGTTGAACCATATAAACTTGCCATTTTAAAATTAATAATGGCCAAACATGAGCAATTTCTTAGAGTTCAACTCACTGTCATCTGAAAGAACTGCATTTGGCTAACATTTCAAGGCTAAACATGAACTCACTGGAAAATCTTTGTTATGTTATATTTGTTATATAGTGTGTTATATTTACAAAAACACTTCAGTTTTCTTCACTTTTTCAGAATAGAAACTGGCAAGGTCAGAGTTGAAACATAATGAGAAGAAGCCATTCTAATGTGATACAATCCACCCAAATTCTCACCAGAGGGTGAAACTCTTGTGATTATTAGGTCTTCTACAGTTAAAGGGGGCTGGCGTCAAAGATCGGCATGAAAGCCACTGCCCACGCTGTATTGTAAACCCTAACAATTTAATTAAAACACTAACAAGTAAACATAAACTTTCCATTAAAAAGTCTTATGTGTTCCCAGTTTGGGGAAGAAAATCAAATATGAATGATCATTTAAGTTATTTTCCTTATCTTCTTCAAATTTGTAAAAATAAAGTAGAAGAAATAAAAACATTTTTAAAATTCTAGGAAGGTACGTAAAGACCCCTCCCCTTAATTGCCTTTTTGTAAAAATAATGCCTGATTTTTAATAAATTTACTAATATCTGGGGCACCTGGGTGGCTCAGTCGGTAAAGAGTGCAACTCTTGATCTCAGCTCAGGTCATGGTCTCATGGTTCGTGAGTTTGAGCTCCAAGTCAGGCTATACATTGTCAGTGCAGAGCCTGCTTGGGATTTGCTCTCTCTCCCTCTCTCTCTCTGTCCTTCCCTCACTCACTCTCTCTCTTTCAAAATAAATAAATAAACTTAAAAAAAAAAAGATTCTCTCTCTCTCTCTCTCTCTCTCTCTCTCTCTCTCTCTCTC
>NW_024412391.1:68720207-68750010 GCF_014898765.1 Herpailurus yagouaroundi
GAAAATGTATATTCCCCATAGAAATGAGCAGAATTGCAGCATATTTTACATGCCCAATCTATACTCAGTGAATGAATCCACTCTCAAAAGATTCCATACAGCTGAATCTGTTGGAGAATTTCACCCAGTCTGAGCAATGATTTTACAAGGTGACTTGGGGGTTGCTTTCCTGGAGGAAATTATCGTTCAGTGGCATTTTGAACATCTGCAGAGGAAAACGAAAGCCAAACATGGGAGAAGGAGGAGGAAATCACTTAACAAAAGTATCAAGAAAGACAATATTGCCATGAAAAAGTAAAAAATCATATTGGAATGAGGTGGCTGGTCAAAAGGGTTAAAACGGGGCCATTCTTTAATGGAACAAAAGATAAGGGGCCATGGAAGATGAGATGACAGGATGAGACAAACAGAAATGTAGAGTACTTAATACTTAGCAAGCACTATACCCTTCCAGCAGCAGCATGGATACGCTGAATGAATGTCGGGCTGATTGGAGCAAACACCCATCCATTTTACTCGAGTAACAACGTGGCACTGACAACATTGCTTGATTTATGGGTGCTGCCATCTGGACTTTATCACTGTTCTTTTGTTGTATATTTCTATTAATGGTGTGTTTTCTGCCGAACTCTCTCACAAATTTACTGGTTTGGGAGCTGTTTACATGGGAAATTTTAGAAGAGGATTGCTTCTGTATATTAGCTTTGTGTATGGGTTTTTTTTTTTTTTTTTTTTTAGATATAAAAATGCAAACCAGAGTCTTTGGAAAAATTTCAGATACTAAGGCACGTATTAGTGTTGTTAAAGAAAACTCTTCAAGTTCTAACTTGAAACCAGATTTTCCTATAGAGTATGGATATAGCCAAAGGACTTCTCATAATCAATTATCTAGAATAGCTAACATTTCCTTAGAGAAGCTGTATGACAAAATACATCCAATAAATATTCATAAATCATATAGTCTTATAAATTTGAGATATTTTAGATAGAGAGGGGTTCTCTACACTAGGAAGAATAGCATTTGAAGTATTCCCCAAAAAAGGCTATCTATTGAGAGCATTTTTTTCTGGTTGTACAACTCAAAATAACATGCAAAATAGCAGGAAGTATTGCTTGCATAATGAATTGAACCAAAAATCTTCAGAAGCCAGCTGAACTTTGCGCCCTTCATGTTAATGATTTTGGCTTTGAGGACAACTCATGTTTATATACCAACTATATCCCCTAAATTTCATTAGGAAAACTGGTATCTCCAAATGCATACACTAACTTAACAGGACAGCATGGTCCCTTCATAATTTGTTTATAATTTAAATAGAATAATAAAGGGATGAGACTTAGAAACAACAGAATTCTGAATGTGGCTGACACAATAACTTCGCAAGCCAAAACCTTTAAGTATATTTTATTTTTAATTTTTATACTTTACTATTTTATTTTTTATGTATTATTATCAAACACAAAAATAGCAGAGGTAAAGTTACTCATGACCTAAAGTGATGCTTAAGAATGGCAAAGGAACCAAGATTTTGTGAAAACTACATCATTGTTCAACATCTATTTCCATCTTTGTACTTAGTTTCCTATAAAATTTGGCCAAGTTATTTAAGTTTATTTTTCTATAGCTCTTTCTTCACCAAACAGAAAATTGACAATTATCCTGTGAGCTAGTACTATGTGATCAGCAAGAGAATTTGGGTTAACAAGTGAAATTTTAATCCCAGATAATCCAGTGACCCTATCTCTGTGTATAGGGATTTTGCATTAGTATAGGGAAGAACAATTAACTTGCAAAAGAAAGATCGCATTAGATTACAGATAACACCACACTCCTCTAAATTATGCATGGAGGTTAAATGAAAGGATAGTGCTATTTTAACTCTGATATCTTAAAAAGCCTCTGTAAATTAAGTGGCCAGAAAAAAAAATACCAGACACTTGTTTAAAATTTACATTATTTTAGGAAACCTCAAAATATACTAGGCTTTACACTCACTCAGCTTGGTATTATGTATTCAGAGAAACTATGCAGTTTGTCTTTCTGATTGACCCTGATTCTACTGTCTCCAGGTGCCAAGCCTTGGCATTGATGACTCCCACCACAGGAATGCAAGCCTGTCGTGAGTCCCACCCATAAAGGCATGATCTTATGGCTCCCTACCAAACACATATTAAGAACCCACTGGGGCACCTGGGTGGCTCAGTCAGTTGGGTATCCAACTTTGGCTCAGGTCATGATCTCATGGTTTGTGGGTTCAAGCCCATGTCCGGCTTTGTGCTGACAGCTCAGAGCCTGGAGCCTACTTAGGATTCTCTGTCTCCTCTCTCTCTGCCACTCTCCCACTTGTGCTCTTTCTCTCTTTCTCAAAAATAAATAAACTTAAAAAAAAAAAAAAGAACCCACCATTTTCTAGTCCCTAGGGTTGCCATTGTCAATAAGGAGCTCAGTTTCAATACTTTCCTCTACATACTAAGATACAGCACTTGCCCTTATGAAAGTCACAAGAAGAAGCTCATCCACTAGCTGAGTGCAGGTGGATATGAAGTCATCTGAAGTAGCTAAATGAAAATAGGCTCACCAATCACTGCCACTGAGAAAGGGTTCTCTCTGCATGGCCCAGGACCTTCTGTGGGGTCATGCAACAACTTGGAGCTCTCCATGGCTACACTGCTCTGAAGATTCCTATTACATTATAGGATCTTTACACAACAATACTGTGTCCTCTCTGATTTTAATAAGTTTCTGGTGGGCCACAAAATGTGTTGCTCACACTAGATGCTCCACACATTTTATAAACATCCATGGAGAGACTACATGCATAGTGCATACACTAGGTTTGAGCACAGGGGATACAAAAAGGAGTAAAAGTGAGTCTCTAAATCATAAGGGAATTACATGTAAAGGAGGAGAGACAGAAAAACAATTACGTAATATGAGCTACTCATTATGGGGTTACAGAGTAAAAAGTAATTGTATTTATTTGTGGGAATTTATTTGTGGGGCAGATTTATGAAAGCAGCAGCACTGAATTGAACATGAGGGAAAGGGCAGAATTGTGCTAGGTAAATAAAAAGGCAGGATGTTCCAGGCAGAGAGAATGCCATAATTATATTTACGGAGGTAGGACAGCATCAGATGTTTCCAGAGAAAAAGAAATACCGTATTTCCTTCTGGCTGCTTAGCAGCAAAAAAAAAAAAAAAAAAAAAAAAAAGAATGCTGGGAATGCAGTCTGGAACCAAAGCAAGAAAATCTTTAAATGCCGTGCCTAGGGACGTGTATTACACTGTACAAGCAATAGGAAATCAAAGCTAGAATCAATCTTTTTGCTGGGAGCATTCAGCCCACCCCTCATGGTGGAGATAAACGCACTAAAGCCAGAGAGTGATTTGGCTGACGTCACACAAATGACTAACAGTGGAACCACTGAATGCTTTTCAGTACAGGGTGGTAATGATCTGGTTCTGCTTCTAGAATGTTATTCTTAGAACATGTGATGGAACAAAGTAGAATAGGGAGAAATGGACAATGGGAGAAACCAGTTAGAGAGCTCTATCTTTGACTAAACAAGACATAATGAGAACCTGAAACAGGATATATATATATGAAAACAGTAAGGGGATTACAGATGATGGTGATGATGATGATAGCAAACTTGTGTGCATGGTGATTACTGTACTAGACACTATTTGAAATATGTTACATGTTAATCCATTTAGTCCTCACCACAACCCTACAGATAGGCGCTATTATTCCCCTATCTTACAGAAGAGGGAATATAATCACAAGAAATAAAGTGATTGCCAAAGTAACACAATTTCAGTGGAGGACCCAGGATTCAAACCTGGCATTCTGGCTCTAAAGTATAATTTCCAAACAAGTGGATGTGAGAAAACTTATAGAACACAGTCTACAGGCAGAACTAGGTATTGATATTGTGGCAGAAAGGAGATTCAAGCTATGATAAAAGGTTAAAACCTCCATGCCTAGGAAAATGGCATCTCTTTAAAAAAATGAAAATAGGGGGACACCTGGGTGGCTCAGTCGATTAAGAGTCTGACTCTTGATTTCGGCTCAGGTCATGAGCTCACAGTTCCTGAGTTTGAGCCCCAAGTCGCATCAGGACTCCCAGCTGGCAGTGCAGAGCCTGCCTGAAATTTTCCCTCTCTCCCTTTTTCTCTGCCCCTCCCCCCAAACACCCACAAGCTCTCTCTCTCTTTCAAAATAAATAAACTTTAATAAAAAATGAAAATAGGGTTGTCCTTAAAAGAGTATTTGAGATATGTTTGTTTTTGCATGCTGGTGTGATGTCAAGGGAGAAAGTGAGGCATTAAGAAATAGAAAAGTAAAGTTTAAGAGAGTGATTTAAGACAAGCAGATGACAGATTTAAGAAGAACAAACACTGGAAGTCAACCTTGGAGAGGTGAGAGTTTAAATCCCAGGCATGAATGAAATCCTCAAGGAAAAAGAACTGAAAAGAACTTATCACTAAGGAGTGAATGGAAAATGAGTTCACGAAAGACGCTGAGATCCTTTCAGAGAATAAGGGAAACCAAGCAAGTGCAGTATCATGGAATCCAGGAATAGAACATTTTGGGAAAGGTCACGTGCTGAGTAGAGACCAATCAGAGAAGAGAATGAGAAAAGGTGATGTGATTGGTAACTAGGAGTCACTGGTGACCTCTGGTGGGGCTGGGATAGGACAGCTGTGGGTGCAGAAATCAGATCAGAAATGATTTAGAAGGTATTGGGAGACCGTGGTATTGGACACCACGGTCAAAGGGAAGGAGAGGGGTAGGCCGATGACTTGAGAGCAGGAGAGAATCATGTGAGGTCTCTGAAACTGTTGAGAGCCACTCATATCTGTAGACAAGAGATGTCTGTATTGGCCATATAATTTTTTAAAATATCAGCATTCATATAAATCCTAAAGAAGGTACCCAAGTTACTGAGTGAATTCAGAGAGAACCTAACATATCTAGACAATAAAATACTTGTCAAATGAAACTACCAATGAAGTAATGATGATATCAATGCATTGCTTAAAAGCAAAGTCCCTAAAGGAATTTTAATTCTGGATCAATCAGTATGGTTTCTGCACAAAACAGAGTATCAAGGAATACAATAGAACATGAAATATTTAAGGAAGCAAAACTAAAATGGCCAATCACCGTACTGTCCTCAGCAGCAACATCACACCCACCACCAACCTAGGAAACTGTCATCTTTCCTCTCTACCTCCAACATTCTTGTAGGACTGCATCACCAGCAATTCTATTCGATTCTTGCTTCAAGCAAAACTGTCTTCTTCATTCCCACTGTGATACTTAACGAATGTTTGCTGGATTGAATTATGCCAATTAGGACAGACTTGAAAAGACCAGCTCGGTGCTTGAGATAGAAAATGTAGGGTGCCTGGGTGGCTCAGTCGGTTAAGCGTCCGACTTCAGCTCAGGTCATGATCTCACGGTTTGTGAGTTCGAGCCCTGCATTGGACTCTGCTGACAGCTCGGAGCCTACTTCGGATTCTGTGTCTCCCTCTCTCTCTGCCCCTCCCCTGCTTGCACTCTGTCTCTATCAAAAAATGAATAAACGTTAAAAAAAATTAAGAAAATGTAAGAACCACAACTGCTCTCTGCCGAGGGCTTTTATTCCATTGAAAGAAAATATAGTATATAGTATGTAGGGGCATCAGCAATGGTATCAGAAAGAACTGGCCTCAAATCCCACCTCTCTTCTGCCTATATAAGCAACCTTGGAAAACTTATTTAATTTCAATAAGCCCTAGTTTCCTTATGTACAAAATAAGGCTAATAGGGTTAATGATAATCCCTTTTTGACAGGACTTTTTTTGAGGACTATATGAGGCAATGAGTGTACGTTGTTTAAGCACCGATCCTCACACATTTTAAACTCTACCACTCTTACTTCTTACTTTTTCCCTTTTGTCCTGAGAATAGTACTGTGACATATCCTGCCACATCACTTCTGTGAACCATCTCATCATGTTTTCTTCTACTGCTCTCTTTGCTGCCACCCGTCCTCTTCTTCCTCCTCCTCTTCTTCCTTTTCCTCCTCTTCATGCTCATCCTCCTTCATTCTTTCTCCCCTGCCCCTGCCTCCCATTTTTCAAAAGACATGAGTATCATAAGGTTTGGTTAAAGGAATAAAAGGAAATGTATTTGTTTGCTCAGGCTACCTACCATCACAAAAACCACAGACTGAATGGCTTTGATCAGAACTCCATTTTCCCACAGTTCTGGAGGCTAGAAGTTCAAGAACAAGATAGTTTCTTCTGAGGCCATCTTCTCACTGGGACCTCACAGCAATGTGGCCTTCCTTCTCTGCAGGCATCCCACGCCTCTCTCCTCTAAGGACATCAAGCGTATTAAATGCCCCCTCCAATGACCTCTTCTAATCTTCATTACCTCTCTAAAGACCTATTTCTTTTTTTTTTTTAATGTTTTATTTATTTTTGAGACAGAGTGCAAGCAGGGGAGGGGCAGAGAGAGAGGGAGACACAGAGTCCGAAGCAGGCTCCAGGCTCCAAGCTGTCAGCAGAGAGCCCGAAGCAGGGCTTGAACTCACAAACCATGCTCGAACTCACAAACCGCAAGCTCATGACCTGAGCCGAGGTCAGACACTCAACCGACTGGGCCACCCAGGCACCTCTAAAGACCCTACTTCTAAATACACTCACATTCTGAGTACTGGGAGTTAGGGCTTCAGTATGTGAACCTCAGTGGGATACACATTTCAGTCCATTACAGGGGAAAAAATAATATTTTCCCTTCTTTGTGCCTATATATTACTTAAACTAACTTAGGTAGGAAGAATGCCACTTTTATATTTTTTGAAGTTTATTTATTTATTTTTGAGAGAAAGTTAGAGCAGGGGAGGGGGAGAGAGAGAGAGAGAGAAAGAGAGAGAGAATCTCAAGCAAACTGTGAGATCGTGACCTGAGCCAAAATCAAGAGTCGGACATTGAACCGAATGAGCCACTCAGGCACCCCAAGAATGCCACTTCAAAAAAATAATGCTGAATATTGTTAAATAGATCATTTGTTTCTTTTTGGTCAATGTCATTGTTTATAATATAAAATATATATATATATATATATATATATATATATATATATATATACACACACACATATATATATATATATAAAGAGATTGGATATAATTTCTTTATTGTAAAGAAGTATCCATTTTATATAACATGTTTTAATTTAGCTTAGTATTTACTTGGAAAAAAGTATAATGGCATTAGCACATTTAGAACAATATCAGAGATATTGAGATGAATTCCTAAGAACATTGAACAAATAGATGGTTGCATTTCAATTATACTTTGTTGATCAGTGAAAAGAAAATGCCAGTGTAAATACATTGCTTAAATATAAAACATCAAAAAGGATTTTTTTTTTATGTACAACAACTGGCAAAGTGTAAACACAGAATGTTGATGTTTTCCATGTTTCTCTTAAAATGCTGAATCAAGTTCAATGCCAGAGGCAGGGTGCCAGGCAACTGGCTTTGACAAGCTCAGCTGAAGTAAAGCCTGCCTTCCAAATGGGAAGGGCAAGGAGCCCAGAAAAATACCTCATCCCTGAAACTCATGAACACTTGAAGCACTGGACTTTTTCTTTAGACACATCAGCTTTGTAGCATACCTAGGGAAATGATTTTAAATATGAATATGCTTCTGTGAATCTTATATATGTGCTCTGTATTTATTCAACACTAGGCATTCAGTAGGGAGTATCTTCTAACCTGAAATGGAAAAAAAAAAAATCTTCAATCCAACCTTTAAACTTTTCCATCATTTAATCAAAATTAAGTTTTTAATACATAGTTTTCTTTAAACTATAGCTTGACTCTATTTAGTTTTGTATTTTGAAGGACACCTAAAAACTAATTCTGGAATATCAAAAGAACTCACAAAATATGTAGCTTATTAATGTCAGATGGCTGCTTATTAATGTCAGAAGAGAATTTCTCACACAACCACAACAAGAACAACAAAACAAAGGAGAGAAAATTTGGCAAAAGCAAATTTAAAAAGCAAATGTAAAGATGATGTTTTTGACAGTAAATTTTAATTGAATGTCCACCAAGAATCTTTTTTAAAAAGTAGAAAGGTCTTAATTTGATCAATTTCCCATGTAAGTAAAATCATTCTACATTTAAGTGAAAATATTTAAGAATAACATTAAATGGCATAAGATAAAATTCAGCTGGGAATTAAAAGTTTGCTGCAATAAAAACTACTGTTAATTTAACTGTACAAAGTTAGGAAATTCCACTAGGGTACACATGCCCAAATAATAACTGAATATTGAGAGCTCAATTAGCAAAACAGATCAATTATTTAGAAGAGTCATCCCCTCACGACTACATTATCTCATCTCTCCGATTCCTTTCACTAAAGCACTGAAGCTTTTCAAAGTAATTGGACTCTCCAAATGAGTAACAGGAGAAGCCACTGTTACTGACAGGTAGTAATCAGCCAAAATGGGATTTCCAGGTAAAAAGTTTATCAGCCTCGATCACATCCTTGATGGAGGCATGTAGTCTTCAGATTGTTTCACTGATCCAGCTTTCGGGCCAGTAAAAAATGATAAAGGAAAATAGAGTGGGAGGGAAAGAGAAGATCAGAAGGAAGAGGAGAGGAAAACGCCAGCTCAGATACCCAGAATGAAATGACATGTTGAAAGTGACTAAGTCATCCACAGACCTTGATGTGTACATCATCCAGGCTTGCTATGGTTGACACATAGAAATGGCAGAGGGTACCCATTTGCATGTGGCCAAAGGCAACATTGAGCCTCCTGGAAGCAACCTTTAATCAGCAATTATGCTCAGGAATGTAAAGAAGATGATATGTTAAAGCAACCTAGCTTATAGCATGCACTCACTCAATGATTTATAATAGACCAGTAACAAACAACGCCAATTCAATTTATTTAACTGTCTGTGCGTCTCCTCAGGGAAGGGAAGACTTACAAATTTTGGTAGGCTGATAAATTATTTGTACTTATTTGGAAGCCTGTGTTAGGCTGTGCATCGTTTCCCCAGCTATTCCAATTAGAAGCACCCTAAGCAAGTGGAATGCCTAGAATGTTCTTCGCATCTTTCACATATGAATTCAGGCTAGCTTGAAATTTGGCAAGGTTGGTAAAGACGATTGGACCATATGGGAATTGCTGTAGCAGTGACCCTGATATTCTAAATTTAACAAATTTACAGTTCCAGATAAATTTTCTGAATATTTATTCACACACACTTATATTAGACATTTAAATAAACACAGTTTAGGGGCACCTGGGTGGCTGAGTCAGCTCTGACTTCAGCTCAGGTCATGATATGGTTTGTGGATTTGGGCCCCACATCGGGCTCTGTGCTGACAAGTCAAATTCTGGAGCCTGCTTTGGATTCTGTATCTCCCTCTCTCTCTCTGCCATTCCCCCACTCATGTTCTCTCTCTCCCTCTCAAAAACAAATATTTTTAATATATTAAAGAAACACAGTTTATTCATTCAACAAGTATCTATTAAACATCTCCTAGGTGTCAGAGGAAGTACTAGTTGCTAGGAATAAATTAATTAAACATGATTCTTGTCTTCAGAGAAGGTGAAAGAGAAAGGGAAATATAATATATTGAGCATCTGTCATGCCACCCAATGTATATAATCACAGCACTGCTGTGAAGTTGGTACTAATTTCCTCATTTTACTGATAAACTAAGATGCAAGGAAACTGCTTATTTATTATTAATTACCCAGTAAAGAACAAAATCAGTGTTTCAACCAAGATTTGTTGAACTGCAAATTCCAAACTCTCTCCACCAAACTGCCAATAGTCCAAGCAGAGAAGATAGGAAAGTAAACGCTAATAATAAAAAGTTTATGGGATAATGGAAATATGTATATAGAAAGTAGTGGCAAAATAAGGGAGTAAATCCTACTTGGGGTAAAGGAAACGGATAAAGGTCTACTAGATCTTCTCCAAAGAGACATTATTAGAACTCTGTCTTTAAAAACAGATAGTAGGGGGTGCCTGGGTGGCTCAGTTGGTTGAGCGTCCAACTTCAGGTCATCATCTCACAGCTTGTGAGTTCAAGCCCTGCGTTGGGCTCTGTGAAGATTGCTCAAAGCCTGGAGCCTGCTTCGGATTCTGTGTCTCCTTCTCTCTCTGCCCCTCCCCATCTCAAGCTCTGTCTCTCTCTCAAAAATAAATTAATATTAAAAAAAAATAAAACAGATAGAAGTTCTCTGTCACTATTGGGGCACACAGTGCCATGCTTCTATTAAATCTTTGCAATCCCCAAAATACACCATATTCTTCACCCTATTTTCTCATGGTCCATACTGTGTCCTTTACAAGAAATATCTCATCTTTGTCTACCTGGTCAATTCCTGCAGTGAAATTGAATAGACTTATAGAAGTGAAAATTTATGTAAAAATTGCCCAATGATTTATTCATTTAGCAGATATTTAGGAGTACCTACTTATATACTGAACATTAAAGACAAGAACCAACAAATCCTGACCCGTTGAAAATCTAGTCAAGGATATAGAAAATTAAAATGATTACTATAATAAAATACTTGCTATATTAAACAGAAGCACAAGAGATGTGACAGAACAGTGGAGGCCACCAAAGGAGTTTTCCCATAGAAGAACACCCTGGTCTGCATCTTAAAGACCAAGGAGTTGTTGATATGCAGAGAAAAAGAGAATTAAAACAAACAAACAAACAAAACACCTAACTTCTTGGTGTGTTTTGTATTGTTGAAAAATATCATTAAAGTCTTGGCAGCCCTGATTGAATTCTTAATTATGTAATGAACAAAAGAGCTGATTAAATGCACGAGACCAGCAAAATGACATATAAAAACAGTTCCACAGTATAATTCATGTCTTCCCTATTCACCAGGGAGAAACCTGACAATGATGTGTTCATTGGAAGAAAGATAATTCTGAACCTAAGACTCCATCACACTCAATTTACTAGCAACATTGATTTTCTGATATAATCTGCAAATAAAGGGAAATGTAGTTGATTGGCATCAGAGAGGAGAAATAATCATGACTACATTGACAAATGGAATGATAACCCTATTCTGACCTGAAAGACATGTCTATGTGAAGAACTTTTCTAGAACAGGTTAGCCCAACAAGAGGATATTTATTCCATATTCTGTGTTTTTCTCTTCCTCTCCCTCTCCTTCTCTCTCTCTCTCTCTCTCTCCTCTCCCTTTTAATGCATATTATATAGCATGCATTTTATATATACCTGTGTGTAAACACATAACACACACACACACACACACACACACACACACACACACACACACACACCCCTACCTTTCCTTCTTCATATTCATTGAATCACTGCAGTTAATAGTGACTGGCGTTGAACTATCTCAAGCCAGGAACCAAGTTGGCAGTATCAGTGATTTCCTCACTTTCCAATTTTCCCAACTACAGCATTCACCTTGCAGCTAAAAGGTCCTCTTTAGTATGAAGTGTATGTGGTTTCTTTTTTATTCAAAAATATTTAGTTGAAAAAACACTGAAAACCTACCACAGGCATGACATGTATATAGGCTTACTGTATACCCAGTTTTATAAGATTAATATCTTGCCCTTACTGTATTCCCAATTACACACCACACACACACACACACACACACACACACACACACACACACAATTCTGCTTTCTTGCATGAAAATATCTTTTCAAGAATATATTGATAAGAAGCTTAAGAATCTATTCTGTCCTTAAGCTAAATGACAAGCCAACAATTTGACAATGGAGTATTATAAAAATCTGGTCCTTTGATTGTGTTTGTTGCATATGTTTTTTTTTTATCCGATACTAAATAATAAGAAACATTGGAGAGGGACTACCTTCTTCTACAACTTTTACTTGTCTTTATCATTTTAATCCACACAACCACACTAACTAGGTAAGCATTGCTATTATCCCCATTTTACAAACAAGGACCTGAGCTACAGAGAGGTTAAGCGATTTGCCAAAAGTCACAGACCGTTCAAAAAGGAAAAACACATCTTCAGAAAAAAAAAACTGGCCCTGATGCTCATTGCCTTTCCCAAGTGAACTAAGTTCACTGAAGGTAAGTATAGAGACTTTGTGCTTTATAAAGGGTTAAAAAGAAAAATGACAGAAAGTTTGTATCCTAACAACAACAATTTCCTTTGGATTTCTCTTATCACAATCTAATGTTAAGCACCTTCACTTTCAACATGCTCAGTCTCAAATAGCTTAGGGCTCTTACACCTGAATTCTAAGAAGAAGCCTGTAATTCACACACTTTTTCAGTGAAACATAGCCTAGCTTTCAAGATTTTCACCTTCAGGTTTAGATTTTCAATTATGATGATCTTCCATTTTTTTAGGCTTTTTTTATTATCAACAAACACTATACTATTTTTCTGATCAAGCACTTTTCTAAATAAATGTGCAAATTATTTACAAAAGCACCAGTGTGTTATAAGGACTATGGTAACACCACTTCAATTCTATCATAAATATCTTCATCAAGTAATGATTCTGTATTCAGATCTATGCTAACAAAGTAAGGTATAATTATAAATCAATTAGTAAAATTCAAAAAAGGGAAGGGAGTGAATAGCATATAAGTGCTGGAACGGTCTTAAAGAAATACTTAAACAAAAAAAAAATGCACATTCTGCTTAAGATAGCTGGATAATTCCTTCAAATCTTTGTTTTCTTTGCTGGTGTAGACCTGCCCCATATCTCTAAGATCACTTTATATTATTTTTTCTTTTTTTTTTTTCAACGTTTATTTATATTTGGGACAGAGAGAGACAGAGCATGAACAGGGGAGGGGCAGAGAGAGAGGGAGACACAGAATCGGAAACAGTCTCCAGGCTCTGAGCCATCAGCCCAGAGCTCGACGCGGGGCTCGAACTCACGAACCACGAGATCGTGACCTGGCTGAAGTCGGACGCTTAACCGACTGCGCCACCCAGGCGCCCCTTTTTTTTCATGAAATATCCATGATAAAATTCTCATTACTTATGCTTATTTTTTTATGTGTTTAAGTAAAAGGTAAAAATGAAAAGCCTCAATTTTAAGATTTTGGAAGGAAAAATTAGCTACGTCCTCCAATTAAACAAGAGGTTTATTTTACATAGTTATATTTTAAAAACAGGACACCTGCCTGTTTATAGAAAAATGTCAAATTATCAACTAAGCATTAAGTAACCAGTACAGAATTTAAAATCTGGGAGGATTTCCATAAGAAACTGAATCTTAATAAAGTGCTGGTATATTTTTCCTTATAATTTTAGCACTGAAGTATATTATCTACTCCCCAACATCTTCTTAGTGCTTAGACTTACATTCCTACTGACGTTCTTCAGAAAGACAAACTAAGACATGGGTTGGCAGCTTCCTGGAAAGATGAAAAAGAGGCTTTGGAGCCCAAGCTGTGCACCTGGCCAGATTCCAGATGAGTGGTTTCTTCCTGAGCTGAGTCTGAGTCAGCCAGGAATAGCCCAGAGGCAGTAGCAGTGAATGGCAAATAAGTAAAATGCAGTAAAATGACAGAAGATTAAGGGAAAGCATAATACTTGATCTCTAATTTTATACCAAAGACTTGTTAATTATAAAAATCTGGTCCTTTTGATTGTGTTTGTTGCATTTATGTGCAGAAGCAGTCCAAGGGAGTGAGAAATGTGTGTTTCACAGCAAAACTCAATGAGCAATGCATTTCTTCTACATCATTTCCTCTCAGAATGAAACGATACTCATTCTGAGAAGCAAACATAAAACTGGTTTATAGGAGTAGGTCCATGGTGCCAGAAAAGAGTTTGTCTTCATTTTCCAAAATAGCTGTTAAAAAATCATCAGCAAGTGTATTAGAGTTCTCCAGAGAAACATGAAGTGCACATGTTTTTTAAAGTACTGATGATACATATGGATATATATAAAGAGTTTTATTATAAGGAATTGGCTCACATAATTGTCAAGGCTGGGAATCCCACGATGTGCAGTCAGCAAGTGGGAGACCCAAGAGAAATGATGGTGTAGTTCCTTTCCATAGGCCTAAAAACTTGAAACCCAGGAAGAGCCAATGTTTCAGTCCAAGTCCAAAGGCAGGGGAAAAAAAAAATGTTCCAGCTTAAGGAAGACAGGCAGGAGGAAATTCCTTCTCATTTGCAGGAGAGTTAGTTGTTTTTTTTTTTTTTTTTGTTCTATTCAGGCCTTGAACTGATTAGATGAGGCCCACCCACATTAGGGAGAGTAATCTGCTTTACTCAGTCTACTGATTCAAATGTTAATCTCATCCAAAAATACCCTTATAGACACACCCATAATAATGTTTGACCAAATATCCGGACAGCCCATGGCCCAGTCAAGTTGACAAATAAAATTAACCATTACAGCATGGTAAGACACAGCATGGTAAGAAAAATAAGACCACATGTAACCTAGTCAAATCTCTCTCTTTTTTTTTTTTTTTTAATTTCTGAAAGCTGAACCACCCGCATATCAAAGGATTTTAGCTGGAATCAGATCGCATATGCCTAGACTCATAGCACTATGCAAATTACACCACACTAGCTTTCCAAAAAAGTCAACTTGAAACTTGAAAATGTTACCTTTTTACTTTTTTCTCTTTCTTGATTTGTTCTCATTAAATGCCAGAATATTTTCTCTAGTATTTTGAAACAATTTTAATCTGCTTTCTAAATTCACATTGACCATCTTGTAAAATTCAGAAAAGAAAATAATAACTATTGACAAGCTATCTCATTGGACAGCTCCCAAAAATCTCCTCTCACTAAGATAAAGGGCATTCTGACGCTGAATGTAACAAATGCCTGTATTTAGGCCAAGGTGATATGTTATTCCTAAGAGTCCAAGTACCACACAGGAGACAGAAAACCAATTTCAGTATTTGTCTTTTACAGACAAAAAACAAATGATGCAAACCCGTCTGAACAAATGGCTTTATCCAAGCCTCAGTCCTTTCTCTTCCCTGGATGATAACAGGAAGCTGTCTTACAACAGGCCAGGTGGCCGTGGCCACACTGACTTGAAGGAAAGGCCCACAGTTCATACTGTCCATGCCGAAGTGTCACCCCCATGTGTTCAATCTTCTCCATTCTGCTGTCTACAGAGACCATAATCAGCTCCTAAAATTGCCACAAAGGTGACCAGCAGGCCTAGAAGACCTCTGAGCAATTTGGACCTGGGATTTGCGGCCCCTTTGTGTGTACCACCACTAGAGGTGGTGACACTGAATGGGAAAGAGTAAGCATATCTCTAACACAGTAACCTCCACCCCATAAATTCCCTCATGTCCACCCAGGGCTGACCATGCCCGGGCTCCTAGGTCAGCATTCATTTTGCACTTACCGCACAGAAACATGAACGGTATCCAAACTTAGGATAGAATAAAACGCAACGGGATGCCCAGAAGAAGAGGATGTTTGCTGTTGTTTATTTGTGTATTTTGAGGAATCAGAAGAAGACACAGCCTTATTCCTTGCCTGGACATAAAAAAACATTTTCAGCAAAATCTTCTTCACATTGTCTAGAAGGTTCTTCATCATCTGGTCAGCAACCAGCTCCAGCCCCATCTCCTAGGAATCTCACTGTTCCCTTCTCTGTTCCCACCACACGGGCCTTGCTCCTTCCCACCTCAGGGACTCTACATGCTGTTCCTTCTGCCTGGAGTATCTGCCCCTCCACTCTGTGGCAGGACAATATATTTTTAAATATTCCCTTATGGTATTTTTCCTTGTCTGTAATTTGAATTTTTCTCTGCAGCTTCTGCTATTAAGACAAGTATGACTTTAGTACTGGTTTCTTTAAGTAGTGGAGGGGAAATATCTCTCTGGGAATCAGAAGGAAATGATTTAGGAACATCCCTGCCTGACAGGAAGAAAAAATGAAAAGAGAAGTCTGGGGGGGGGGGGGGGGGGGAAAGAGGGAAAACCCTACACAACCTTCCAACACAGCCCCAGAGTCAAAGGGGGAGATTGGGGATGGGGTGAGGAGAAGTTGTGACTGTAAAACTATGCAAATAGTTCATCTGAATTCTAGAATAAGGGAGTTTGCTTGCATACCCAGACACAGTCTCCAAAGGCACATGCCTTTCAGAGGAACCCTGAGGGTGTTGGGGGGACCGTATGGGAACATGGTACCTGAATGATAAGAATAGAAATGACTGAGTGGAGGGGCCAGGTGAATGTGCTAAAAGTAGCTATTTCCTCTCAGCCTGTGATGGAATTTAAGGGGTACAGAAACCCCTCTGTGATGTACTGGTGGACTCAGAAGACAGCTGAAGCTGCAAATTCACCATGAAAGTTGGGACCCCCTAGCAGAAGGACTCACGGTCAGCTCCCCAGTCCAGGAATCAAAAGGGAGGGCTCTGGGAGTGTGCATTTCCAGTGAGAAGTGGTGGCCAGTCTATCTGGGAGCAGTTAGCATGGACTGTATGTGCTAAGAAAGGAGAATACAAGTCATACCTGCCACCAATAGGTCAGCAACAGAGGCAGCAAGGACAAAGAGCAGTGTCCAAAGAGCTGGCCAGAGGAGCTACACCTCACTGAGAGGTGGAAAGGAGCCAGTGAGCCCTACTCCCATCACCACGATGTTCTATATGCTTCCCCCTGATCCTGAATGCTGGCAGGAGATGGGGCTATGGTAATGGTGAGATACAGGCTGGGAAGCAGAGGGAAGGACAGAGAGAAAAAAGGACAGAGAGGAAAGATCCTGAGAAACCGAGCACTGACCCAAGAGATTGAATTCACCAAAGAGAGACTGTTTTAAACTTGAAGGGACTCAAAGATGTTCTGTGACAAAACCAAGGTTTTTCTCCACTGTTGATAACAGTGACTGAAATGCTAGTCAAAATCCACTAGGGAAAAGAAAGTAAACCTATGTGGCAAATAATTCATCATGTGTAAATTTCACCCCAGCTCTTACAGGTGACCCTATTCAAGTGTCTTAAAAGTCTATGAGGGACATTAACTTGCAAATAGGCTATTTACAAAACTTAGACTTGGAACCCAGCCATCTTCAGAACAGTAAGATAACCCAGTTTAATAAAAAGCAGACATAAATACAACCTATGTAAAGGCAAGAAGGAACGAAGGAAGGAAGGAAAGAAAGAAGGAAAAAAGGGAGGAAGGGAGAGAGGGAAGAAGGGGAAGAAAGAAGGGAAGAAAAGAAAGAGGGCAGACAGGGGACAGGGTGGAGGGAGGGAACAGAAGAAAGGAGGGAGGGACACAGGAAGAGGTTGGGAAGATGGGAGAAGAGGAAGACAGGGAGGAAAGGGGATAAAGGAGAGGAAAAAAGGAAGGGCTGAGCAATGGAGGAACTCGGGAGATGTTGGTCAAAGGGCACAAACTGGGAGTCAGAGGATGAACAGGTTCTGGACATGTAATACACAGCACTGAGATTATAGT
This sequence comes from Herpailurus yagouaroundi, assembly GCF_014898765.1. Taxonomy (NCBI): domain Eukaryota; kingdom Metazoa; phylum Chordata; class Mammalia; order Carnivora; family Felidae; genus Herpailurus; species Herpailurus yagouaroundi. Next base: position 68,737,687 of record NW_024412391.1, read on the forward strand.
CAACAATACTGTATCATATACTTCAAAGTTGCTAGAGGACTAGATCATAAATGTTCTCACCACACACACACACAAAATATAATTATGTGGGGGGATGGAAGTGTTAGCTAATGCTATGGTGGTAATTATATTGCAATATATAAATGTATCATATCAACCATTAGATACCTTAAACTTAGTGCTATCTGGGGTGACTGGGTGGCTCAATCGGTTAAGCATCTGACTTTTGGCTCAGGTCATGATCTCGTGATTCATGAGTTCGAGCCCCCACAATGGGCTCTGTGCTGACAGCTCAGAGCCTGGAGCCTACTTTGGATTCTGTGTCTCCCTGCCTCTCTGCCCCTCCCCTGCCGCTCTGTCTCTTTCTCTCAAAAATAAATAAATGTTGAAAAAAAAATTTTATAAACTTAGGGCTGTACATCAGTTATAACTCAATAAAAAATAAAAAGATGGGAGAAGTGTAGATCTCTGTAATAGGGCTGTAATATTAGCCATTAAAACGTAACCAAAACCTGTTGTGTCTGAGAAAATGAACTTCCCTCAGTGTAAGCACTGTTTGTGTTTCTGTTACCTGCAGCTGAACTTATGCCTTAACCAACACAATAGCATTGACTTTTCATTCACTTTTTTAGCCAATCAAGGGTTTAATAAATATCAGCAGACATTCATGGGAGTATGGTGTGTGTGGATTTCATCAGTCCTGGGTGGTACAACCAAAAACAAAGTACAAGGATTTAAATATGATGTCTGAGGCTGGACTCACTGAACAATGAATTTTATTCTATCATTTTCTGACATTAGCGAAGCCAGATCATTTTAAAGGTTTTTACATTCTTCCTAGATGCTATATAATTCTTTAAAAGATGAACACAAAATAATTTAACAGTCTACTAACTCTCTTACTTTCTCCAAGTAGTTGGTCATTTCCTTTTTTGTTACTATTATTATGACTATTATTATTATTATTAAGATAGAAAGTTCTTATTAAATTTAATATGTTTAAAATGTTAAAATTATGCACTTTTCATTATCACCATCATTTAACAGATTTTTTTTTTTAATTGAGATTCAAAGAAGCTAAATTGTATCTAAGCTCATCCCTTAGAAAATTTCAAATGTGTTCAAAACACAAAACTCTTGGATCTTGGTTACTGGACCCTGGGTTTTCCTTATTCCAAAGAATGCCTTAAAAGATTTTTTAAAATATATTTTAAACAATTTGTAAGAAAGTCAGTTCCATCTGAGCATTTTCCCCATATTACTGGTCATTAATGGATATGCCTTTTACATTTATTGAACACGATTTTTTTTTACTTTCTCTTTATCAAGATGCTCACTACATTATATATATATATCTTAACCCCTAGAACTTTCTAAGCTTAAAAGTAAAAGGGGACTTCACAATGGAAATGGTAGATATAGTTATCTACATTGAAAGTCTAAAATTATTTTATTCACTAAGAACATATGAAAAGCAAGCAAAAAATGAGAAAAATATCCTTATTTTAATATTTCCATTAAAATACTTGCATTAATATAGCAGAAAACATCCATAACAGATGAAAAGCTCATAAAATCAATTTTAAAACCACTAAGACCACACAGGATAAGTGGGCAAAAGAAAGAACAGATGCCTTATAAAATAGGACATCGGTTTGTGAAAAAAATATTTACTCAACATAGTAGGAACTTCTGGTTCCTGCCCATATGGCAACTTAACATGGGGCTTCTGGCTCCCTCTGTAAAATTAACCCTGGAATAACTACAGAAGTGAGGGGAAAGTGGATTTCAGAAACTAACCTTTCCAGAGAGATACTAAGCAGAGTTCATGGATGTGTTGAGGGAAAGTAGTTGTCTGAAGCTCAGGACAGAGGACAGCTGAAGGAGCAGTGAGAGGTTATGTTAGAATAAAACTAAGTATTGGGGCACCTGGGTGGCTCAGTCAGTTAAGCCTATGACTAGGTCATGATCTCACAGTTCCTGAGTTTGAGCGCCACAATAGGTTCTCTGCTGTGAGAGCCTTTGTCCCCCTCTCTCTTTGCCCCTACCCCTGCTCACGCTTTCTCTCTCTCTCTCTCTCTCTCTCTCTCTCTCTCTCTCTCTCTCTCAAAAATAAATAAACATTTAAGAAAATAAAAAAAAAACATCTCTAACTACTGTGTTGGCCTTCATCTGCTATGCTGGCTTGGGCTTTCTTCTGCTGCATTTGGGACAATCATTTCCTATGCCTGCACCATAAAAGTCATTGGCAACCTTTCAGATGTCACTGCATGTGTTCCAAGGTATATTCTAACACAAGACTGCAAATACCCCACCAGGGTGTGCACTCCATATAAATAGGTGCCCAGTGAGCTGCTGCCCCCAGACATTCACTTTTACCCCCTCCCTATCCAATCCCCCAGGGCTGGTTACAAACTAAGTTACAAACTAAGGAAGTAGCCTCCTAATGCTGCTTCTCTTTAAGGCTTTCCAAGAGGCAGAACAGACTGTGCAGGACGAAAGAGGAGAGCAACCACGACAGGGTGTGTTGTGCCTGAGGCTCTCAGCACTGCGGCTTATCCCTTCCACCCTCCTCAAGTTCACCAAACCAGCAAACGCTGGAAGCCAGTCGTCAACCCTTCCTCAACTCATATTACTAAATACAACAACTCATCTTCCAAGGGATTCTCGAGTCAAAATAAGAAGCATAAGTATCTCAATGAGTTTTTTTTTTAACTGGATAGAATATGCCAACTGAATTTTTTCCAAAAAGTAGGTCAAAAACTTAAAATAAGCTTGAAAATGTATTGAGAAGATAAAGAGTCTCCCAAATTTAAATAAAAGGCTGTGGATTGAAAGGCTCACCAGGTTAGAGACAAGCGGGAAAGTCCTACAAAGACATGTCAAAGTCAATGAGGCAACTCTAAGTGCTTCCAGAAAGGGTAAATCTTTTACAAAGAAACAAAATTCACCTTGCCATCAGATTTCTCAACCATCATCTCTGGATGCAATAACACAATTGAGAAATATATTTTAAATATTAAAAGAATTTTAAACTTAAAGTTCTATACCTACTGTCTCATTTAAATGTAACCTTTAAGAGAAAAAAACAGCATAAGAGCAAACTAAAAATACGTTAAGGAATGTGCCATCAGAATATTTACTACCAAAAGCCCACACTGAAAACATTTTTGCCGGAAGTATTCAAATAAAACACACACACACAAAAAAAAAAATCCAGGAGAGGCTATAAGAGATCTAGAAGTTAGGGTTTATCAATACCTTGGTAAATTGATTGCTATGTTTTTGAAGCTAAGATCAAAGAACAGAAAAATAGAATATATAAATAATACCCCTAGCATTGATTGTGATACAGTTGGAGAGTAATTGGGAAAATAACAATCATCGTCCAAAAACTCCAATAGATATAAATAGGTAATTAAAAATGCACACATGCACACATAAAGCTAGCAAGCATATCACAAGATGCTAAAAATCAGTGATATTCAGAGAAATGCAAATTAAATCTATGAGACAAAACATATTTTAGCCAAGTGTTGATGAAGACATGGGTATAGAGAAAACCTATTGTACTGCTTATAGAAATAAGTGTACAGTTCTATTTAGTCAAAGTAACTACTGCAAATACAACACTGAAAAATTCCACAGAAATTTTCACAAAGGTCCATATGGGAATATTTATAAGGGTATCTTATGTACCATTTATTTTTTATGATGGTGGAAAGATGGAAGGCACCCTAGAAATCTATCATAGGAAAAGAGAAATGGGAAAAATGTGGCACACTGCTGAGAATTTTGCAGGGGTTACAGATAAGGATTTGCTATACAAATAACGACACGGATAGATCTCAAAACTTTTAATAGGAAAAAACAGGAAATAGGATGAGATACATAATAGGATTAACATAAATTAAAATACATATGTAGAAAACAATACACATTTTACAAGAAAATTTTCAAGTTGAAAGTTATACATGAAACATAATAAAATGGTTATATACAACTCTAGGAGAATGGGAGTGAAGTGTAGAGATCCATGGGAACTGATATGTAAGTACATATACATACATGATGGATGGATGGATGGATGGATGGATGGATGGATGGATGGATAAATAGGTAAGACAGATGGATGGGGGTGTGGATAAATGATTAGATGGCAAAGTCTTGCATACATGCATAGTAAGAATGTGCCATGATCCAAAAAGTATAATTAACTCAAAAACTTGCACCTGAATCCCAAAATAAAATGTTCATTCCCACTAATAATTAAAGAAAGGCAAAGAAAAGTAAGATACCAGTTCCTTCTTCTGCTGTGTAATTTGTAAAGGATAATAGCAAATTGACAGGAGTACAGAATAACTTCATTTATAAATATTGCTGATAGAAGTATAAATTGGTACAACCTATTGAGGGACAACTTGGTAATAGGTAATAAAGCATTAGAAATGATCATGCTCTATGATATAGTAATTCTTAAAATCTACCTTTATAAAATTAACATAAGTTGAGAAAACTTTATGCACAAAAGTGTTAGTCATGGAAATGTTTATGAAGGCATGGAAGACATCCAACATAAACAGGGTGGGTCATAGCAAAGACACAGGAAATCCGAAAGGATTTCCACTGATCAAAGATGGACAGTTGGATTATAAAATTGTGGTGTGAAAGTACATTAATAACAAAATTAGAAAGCAGAGCTATGACTCTGAAAGACTGAATTTGCAGGCACCCCAAGAGGAACTTTGATGGCTAATACAGAAATGTGGTGAAAAATGATACAAGGAGTGCCAGAGTTCTTTATTTAGGATGAAAATTGGATCATGTTTAGAATGACGTGATGAGCAAGACATATTAGCAAGCTGACTTGCTAAGGAATCAGCAAAATACCTCTTTGGTCACCATTAGAGATTATTCAGGCATTAACTCATCAGAAAAAGTGAGAAATAAAGGGAAAAAATCAGATCTCGTCAATACAAACTATTGCCTGGTGAGACCGAAAAATAAGAACAATTAAGGGAAAGTTCTTCGTGGATATAAATGCAGAAGAAAAGGTAGAATTAGAAAATTAACATTTTGCAAGCCCTAACGAAGTTATGGATCTAGTCAATCCTCATCAATAGGTGTTAAAACAATTTAAAAGAAACACTGAGGAAAGCTCTATTGGGCTGACAACACCTGATCTATCTTAACATCACTAAGCGTGGGCAACCAGATGGCACGGGCTTCTGGAGGCAACGCAGTAAGGAGGCAACAACAGAAACTACATTCTTGACAAAAAGAAATTGAACCTGATTTCAATTAAGTCTCTAGATATAACTATTAGTTTACAGTAAATACAGGGGTGAGAGGAAGGAAAACAAATCATGATGAATCCGTCAAATCAAGAATGTGGAACACACGGGGCGCCTGGGTGGCGCAGTCGGTTAAGCGTCCGACTTCAGCCAGGTCACGATCTCGCGGTCCGTGAGTTCGAGCCCCGCGTCGGGCTCTGGGCTGATGGCTCAGAGCCTGGAGCCTGTTTCCGATTCTGTGTCTCCCTCTCTCTCTGCCCCTCCCCCGTTCATGCTCTGTCTCTCTCTGTCCCAAAAATAAATAAAAAACGTTGAAAAAAAATTAAAAAAAAAAAAAAAGAATGTGGAACACACTATGGAACGAATAACCTGGTCTCTTTTCAAATAAATGACATAAGCAGGGGGCTTAAGGCGCCTGGGTGGCTCAGTCGGTTAAGTGACCAACTCTTGATTTCAACTCAGGTCATGATCTCACTGTGGGTTTGTGAGTTTGAGCCCCAAGCATCAGAATCTGCTCTCACAGCCTCACAGCATGTAGCCTGCTTTGATCTTCTGTCTCCCTCTCTCTGTCCTTCCCCCAACGCATGCTCACGCACCTGTGTGCTCTCTCTCTCTCAAAAATAAATGAAAAAGAATGAAATCTTGTCATCGGTAACAACGTAGATGGAACAGGAGGGTATTATGCTAAATGAAATAAGTCAGTCAGAGAAATACAGATATCATGTCTTCACTCATATGTGGAACTTGAGAAACTTCACAGAAGACCATGAGGGAAGGGAGAGAAAAAAAGTTACAAACAGAGAGGGAGGCAAACCATAAGAAATTCTTAAATACAGAGAACAAACTGAGGGTTGATGAAGGTGGGGGCGGGGGAGGGGATGGGGAAATGGGAGATGGGCATTGAGGAGGGCAACTGTTGGGATGAGCACTGGGTGTGGTATGTAAGTGATGAATCATGCGAATCTACTCCTGAAGCCAAGAGCACACTGTATACAACCAGGTGCCCCTTTTCTCAAATTTTAGTTGTTTTTCATGTTGATTAATCCTTGAGCCTATTAATAAAATTTATAATAGTGAAAAAAAATTTTTTAATTGGGGGCTGGAACCTTGTTATAATTTAAATGAGATTTAACAAACCTAACAACCAAATGCACTGTTGGCTTCTATTTAAACAAGCCAACTGTAAAAAAGGTATTGAGACAGGTAGAGATATTAGAATATAAACTGAGTATTGGATGAATTAAGAAATTACTACTACCTCCTTTAGGTATGATGGTGGCATATCCATAAAAAAACCATGTATTAGATACATATTAATGCCAAAACTTGGGCATTTGTTATACTGTTTTCTCTATTTCTATGTGTGTTTGAAAATAACCATTAAAAGGTTTTTTTAATAATAAAATGAAAAGTGGTAAATTAATTTGGTAGCTTCCTATGCTCTCCAAAAACAGCATTTTTATCAACTTTAATAATTTGATGAAATGTATTTTCTATAATGATATGCCTTTTAAAAAGGCAGAAAACTAAATTTCAGATGTTCTCATGTATTTAACAAATAAACTCACATAGGAAACAAAGGGGAGCTCAGAAAGAAATCTAAAACATTCCATTTTCAAATAGGATAATGAGTAATATTTTTTACTTTTCTATATAATTTTCTGTAGCTTCCAAATTTCAAAGTTTTTTACTTTTATCATCAGAATATACTTTTAAGAATATCCTTTATTTCTTCCCATTTGAATGGATGAAGATTGTCAAATTAGGATTTTATTTCTAGAATTTCCTATCCCCCAAGAGCCATATATTTTTAAAATCCTCATCATGGCAAAATACCTATGTTTCTCTGACCTTTTTGGAACAGGATTTCTAACGTCTCAGCTATAAGTCAAAGTACCTTTTAAAATCCTTTACCCAGTGTATTGTGTTTCAAAATTGCCAGCTCAGTTCCTCCTGGATTTCTATGACTTCATATAGCAAATTTTCCATAGTAAATGAGTGAGCTACAGAACCACAATTTCTATACACTATTATCTGAGACACCAAAATTACAGCACTGTGTACTGTTGAAATACATGTTTGACCCACACAGGTCCACTCATACCTGGATGTTTTCTGGTACCTAGAGTACAGTACTATATGTATATTTTCTCTTCCTCATAATTTTCTTAATAACATTTTCTTTTCCTTACCTTATTTTTTTTATGAAAATGTGGTATATAATACATATAACATATGAAATATGTGTTAATTGTTTATGTCATCAGTAAGGCTTCTGGTCAACAGTAGACTATTAGTTAAATTTGGGAGGAGTCAAAAGTTATACGTGGATTTTCGACAGTGTAGGTGTTGGTACCCCAACTCCTGCATTGTTCAAAGGGGTCAACTGACTTTTCTTTCAGTCAATAGCCATCTTAGCTTTATAACTAATTAGCTTTATAACTAATATACAATAGCTAAAATGCTATGTCAAGATAATAAACAGGATGTCTGATAGAAATCCATTCCTAATCAACTCTCTGTCAAGAAATCATGTAAATTTAAAACTTAAAACCTATCTCTAGGAGTGACTGCATTTACTTGGTTGTCTGAAGACCTTTCAGCAATATTGGGACAGCACTTGTGAGATATCTGCATGATAAAAACCCTGCCATTCCCTTAGCTAAAAAAAGTTCTGGCCTGAAACAACCCTTTTCTTTTGCTAATAACTTTCTTGCCCCACCTTTTTCCTATAAAAACCTTCCATTTTGCACAACTCCACTGGAGCATCTCTCTACTTGCTGGATGGGACGATGCCAGATTCATGAATCACTTAATAAAGCCGATTAGATCTTCAAATGTATGCAGTTGGATTTTGTTCTTTAACAGGCTGCAGATTGCTGTGGGTGTGTGAAAATTTATAATAGCATATTGTTTATGTTAGTCAAAACATACACATTTAATCTAGTATAAATTACTTTTTCTAAACAGCTTAGAATACTGAAAATAAGATCTGCCCTTAAGTCAGAGGGAAAAAACAAAATGGTATTCTTGTTACCGTGTTGCAGGATTCTTTACCTCAATACCTGGGATTTGTTGTCTTGCCGCTTCGAAGAATGAAGAGGTGGCCCCAATAAAATGAGCAGCAGGCAAAAGTTTATTAGAATATAAGATTAGAAAGTTAAGAATAGTATGAAAGATCTCTTTATAGAGAGGGGACATTCGGAAGTGAATGCCTGTGACTACAGGCAAGGGACTTTGCTTTATAAAGTTTTGGATGCCCCTCCCCTTCCCTTCCCTCCCCCTTGTTCTTTCTCAGGTTCTATCCTTACTGGCTTGATCACTCCAGGTACTGGGTTGTCTGTTCTTGACTGGCTCAATTCCATTGTGTGAGGAGTCCGATTATGGTCTTATTGTCCCTCATATAGCATAAGGTTTATGGTTTACTTATTTTAGTGAGTATTTTGATTGTCAAATTCCTGAGGGGAACCTGAGGGGGAGTAGGTGGTGCCTATTACATTCCTAAGAGGAACCTTATGCCTGAAATGCCTGAAGGAGTTTGCTCAATTCTGATGTTCCGCACAAAAAAAATGTTTTAAAATACGTGTTTCCCCCCACCCAGGGACCCTCAAGCCCTAGCCTCTCCCTTTGTACCTACTGAATTCTATCTTTCCCTATCAGTGGGACTGGTTTGAACAACTGTCTCAAAACATAGGCTTCTGCTTTTCATTTCATATGTCAAATGATGCCCTTTGTGGGGGGAGGGGTCTATTAGGGTGTTCTGAGACCTAATTTCCAATTGGCAGAGGGGTCCCTAAACCAAAAAGCGATGTTCTGATATTAGCTGGGTGTCCTAAAATACAACTCAATTGTGATATTATCTACCTAGAGATAGCATCAGATCCTACAGGTTGAGGCTGAATCCTACAAGACTGTCACCTCATTTCAGATGTTAGTTGTGTGTCCTAGTCATTACCTGCACTTTTGACCAACTGACTGTAAATCAAACGTGCCCAAAACCCCCTCCTCAAGTTCAACTGATTTGCTAGGATAGCTTATAGAACTCAGAGAAACATTTTACTTACCTGATCACTGGTATTATAAAAGGATACAATTCAGGAACAGGTAGATGTAAGAGACAGATAAGGTATGGGGAAAGGTCATGGAGCTCCCATACCCTTTCTGGGTGCCCTTCTCTCCCACATCTCCATGTGATCACCTATTACTATTTATATATTTTTATAATATAATATGTATATTATCTATACACTATTATTTGCAACCCAGAAGGTCTCTGAAACCTGTCTTTTTGGGTTTTCATGGAGGCTCCATTACCTAAGTCCAATTGATTAAATCATTGCCTGCTGGACATAGAACTCAGCGTCCAGCCCCTCTCCACTCCCCCTGATGTTCAGCGTGGGACTGAAGTTCCAACCCTCCAATTATTGGCAACCAGCCCCCATTCTTAGGCACAATCTAAAAGTCACCTCATTCACACAGCATAAGGCTTTATTGTCCTCATCACTTAGAAATTTCCAAAGGTTTTGGAAACCCTGTGCCAGAAATGGGAATGAAGATAGATAGATAGATAGATAGATAGATAGATAGATAATCTTATTATAAATCACAGTATCACAGGATAACAAACCAACTCAATGATAACACTTTGGGAGACACTTTTACCTCTGTCCTTACCTCTCAGAACTGTTCTACAATTTTGTAATTTCTGCATACTTTGAGCCAAAGATTAGGAAACACACACATGGACATCTTGCCCTTCCTATTTTTATTATTATTCTCTATAAAAAGAAGAATGGAAGGGGGATAATACAGGGCTTAAAAATGTTTAAAGAAGACTTAATCTTCATTCCTAAGTACTATAGGAATAACACATCATTTAGAAAGGAAATTGTATACCCTACTTGGGATTATGGATTTTGAATTCAATCCAGTTCAGGAAGACATAGATATCTTTAAGTCAGAAAAGATGGGCAATCCAAGAAATTCATATACCCTTGCTTATCATTATGTACTTAGATACAGTTTGGGAGGTTTTGGTTTGGTTTGATTTTTTCTGTGGTTTAATTTGGTTACGTGTGGCTTATTTTTTTTTTTGATATTTATTTACTTGTTTTTTTTTCAATATATGAAATTTATTGTCAAATTGCTTTCCATACAACACCAGTGCTCATCCCAAAAGGTGGCCTCCTCAATACCCATCACCCACCCTCTCCTCCCTCCCAACCCCCGTCAACCCTCAGTTTGTTCTCAGTTTTTAAGAGTTTCTTATGCTTTGGCTCTCTCCCACTCTAACCTCTTTTTTTATTTCCTTACCCTCCCCCATGAGTTTCTGTTAGGTTTCTCAGGATCCACATAAGAGTGAAAACATGTGGTATCTGTCTTTCTCTGTATGGCTTATTTCACTTAGCATCACACTCTCCAGTTCCATCCACGTTGCTACAAAGGGCCATATTTCGTTCTTTCTCATTGCCACGTAGTACTCCATTGTGTATATAAACCACAATTTCTTTATCCATTCATCAGTTGATGGACATTTAGGCTCTTTCCATAATTTGGCTATTGTTGAGAGTGCTGCTATAAACATTGGGGTACAAGTGCCCCTATACATCAGTACTCCTGTATCCCTTCGGAAATTCCTAGCAGTGCTATTGCTGGGTCATAGGGTAGGTCTATTTTTAATTTTCTGAGGAACCTCCACACTGTTTTCCAGAGTGGCTACACAAATTTGCATTCCCAACAACAGTGCAAGAGGGTTCCCGTTTCTCCACATCCTCTCCAGCATCTGTAGTCTCCTGATTTGTTCATTTTGGCCACTCTGACTGGCGTGACGTGATATCTGAGTGTGGTTTTGATTTGTATTTCCCTGATGAGGAGCGACGTTGAGCATCTTTTCATGTGCCTGTTGGCCATCTGGGTGTCTTCTTTAGAGAAGTGTCTATTCATGTTTTCTGCCCATTTCTTCACTGGGTTATTTGTTTTTCAGGTGTGGAGTTTGGTGAGCTCTTTATCGATTTTGGATACTAGCCCTTTGTCCGATATGTCATTTGCAAATATATTTTCCCATTCTTTGGTTGCCTTTTAGTTTTGTTGGTTGTTTCCTTTGCTGTGCAGAAGCTTTTTATCTTCATAAGGTCCCAGTAATTCATTTTTGCTTTTAATTCCCTTGCCTTTGGGGATGTGTCGAGTAAGAGATCGCTACGGCTGAGGTCAGAGAGGTCTTTTCCTGCTTTCTCCTCTAGGGTTTTGATGGTTTCCTGTGTCACATTCAGGACCTTTATCCATTTTGAGTTTATTTTTGTGAATGGTGTGTGAAAGTAGTCTAGTTTCAACCTTCTGCATGTTGCTGTCCAGTTCTCCCAGCACCATTTGTTAAAGAGACTGTCTTTTTTCCATTGGATGTTCTTTCCTGCTTTGTCAAAGATGAGTTGGCCATACGTTTGTGGGTCTAGTTCTGGGGTTTCTATTCTATTCCATTGGTCTATGTGTCTGTTTTTGTGCCAATACCATGCTGTCTTGATGATGACAGCTTTGTAGTAGAGGCTAAAGTCTGGATTGTGATGCCTCCTTCTTTGGTCTTCTTCAAAATTACTTTGGCTATTCAGGGCCTTTTGTGAATCCATATGAATTTTAGGATTGCTTGTTCTAGTTTTGAGAAGAATGCTGGTGCAATTTTGATTGGGAATGCATTGAATGTGTAGATAGCTTTGGGTAGTATTGACATTTTGACAATATTTATTCTTCCAATCCATGAGCAGGGAATGTCTTTCCATTTCGTTGTATCTTCTTCAATTACCTTCATAAGCTTTCTATAGCTTTCAGCATACAGATCTTTTACATCTTTGGTTAGATTTATTCCTAGGTATTTTATGCTTCTTGGTGCAATTGTGAATGGGATCAGTTTCTTTATTTGTCTTTCTGTTGCTTCATTGTTAGTGTATAAGAATGCAACTGATTTCTGTACATTGATTTTGTATCCTGCAACTTTGCTGAATTCATGTATCAGTTCTAGCAGACTTTTGGTGGAGTCTAT
>NW_024412391.1:68755010-68771563 GCF_014898765.1 Herpailurus yagouaroundi
CAGGATCCCCCTTAGGATCTCTTGGAGGGCTGGTTTAGTGGTGATGAATTCCTTCAGTTTTTGTTTGTTTGGGAAGACCTTTATCTCTCCTTCTATTCTAAATGACAGACTTGCTGGATAAAGGCTTCTCGGCTGCATATTTTTTCTGTTCAACACATTGAAGATCTCCTGCCAATTCTTTCTGGCCTCCCAAGTTTCAAAAGAGAGATCAGTCATGAGTCTTATAGGTCTCCCTTTATATGTTAGGGCACGTTTATCCCTTGCTGCTTTCAGAATTTTCTCTTTATCCTTGTATTTTGCCAGTTTCAGTATGATATGTCGTGCAGAAGATCGATTCAAGTTCCGTCTGAAGGGAGTTCTCTGTGCCTCTTGGATTTCAATGCCTTTTTCCTTCCCCAGTTCAGGGAAGTTCTCAGCTATTATTTCTTCAACTACACCTTCAGCACCTTTCCCTCTCTCTTCCTCCTCTGGGATACCAATTATGCGTATATTATTTGTTTTTAGTGTATCACTTAGTTCTCTAATTTTCCCCTCATACTCCTGGATTTTTTTTATCTTTTTCTCAGCTTCCTCTTTTTCCACAATTTTGTCTTCTAGTTCACCTATCCTCTCCTCTGCCTCTTCAATCTGAGCTGTGGTTGTTTCCATTTTATTTTGCATCTCATTTAAAGCGTTTTTCAGCTCCTCCTGACTGTTCCTTAATCCCTTGATCTCTGTAGCAATAGATTCTCTACTGTCTTCTATACTGTTTTCAAGCCCAGCGATTAATTTTATGACTATTATTCTAAATTCACTTTCTGTTATATTATTTAAATCCTTTTTGATCAGTTCATTAGCTGTTGTTATTTCCTGGAGATTCTTTTGAGGGGAATTCTTCCGCTTGGTCATTCTGGATAGTCCCTGGAGTGGTGAGGACCTGCAGGGCACTTCCCCTGTGCTGTGGTGTATAAGTGGAGTTGGTGGGCGGGGCCACAATCAGACCTGATGTCTGTCCCCAGCCTACTGCTGGGGCCACAGTCAGACTGGTGTGTGCCTTCTCTTCCCCTCTCCTAGGGGCAGGATTCACTGTGGGGTGGCGTGGCCTGTCTGGGCTACTTGCACACTGCCAGGCTTGTGGTACTGGGGATCTGGCATATTAGCTGGGGTGGGTAGGCAAGGTGCACGGGGGCAGGAAGGGTAGGCTTAGCTCGCTTCCCCTTAGGTGATCCACTTCAGGAGGGGCCCTGTGGCAGCGGGAGGGAGTCAGACCCGCTGCCGGAGGGGTGGCTCCGCAGAAGCACAGCGTTGGGTAGGTGCGCAGTGCAAGTAAGTTCCCTGGCAGGAACTGGTTCCCTTTGGGATTTTGGCTGGGGGATGGGTGAGGGAGATGGGGCTGGCGAGCGCCTTTGTTCCCCGCCAAACTGAGCTCTGTCGTCCCAGGGCTCAGCAACTCTCCCTCCCTTTGTCCTCCAGCCTTCCTGCTTTCCGAGCAGAGCTGTTAACTTATGACCTCCCAGATGCTAAGTCGCGCTTGCTGTCGGAACACACTCCATCAGGCCCCTCCGCTTTTGCCAGCCAGACTCCAGGGCTCTGCTTGGCCGGCGAGCAGCCCCTCCGCCCCGGCTCCCTCCCGCCAGTCCGTGGAGTGCGCACCGCCTCTCCGCCCTTCCTACCCTCTTCTGTGGGCCTCTCGTCTGCGCTTGGCTCCGGAGACTCCGTTCTGCTAGTCTTCTGGCGGTTTTCTGGGTTATTTAGGCAGGTATAGGTGGAATCTAAGTGATCAGTAGGACGTGTGGTGAGCCCAGCGTCCTCCTACGCCGCCATCTTCTCCTGATCCTCTGGTGTGGCTTATTTTTAATAAGAGGTTTATTCTTTATCTTGGGACTAGCCACTTAAGGAGTTCTTTTTCCAAATTTGAGTAAACATATATCCACTCCTCTGAACTAGAGTGTACCTGAGGGATGCTACTATCTGCAACCCCTGTACTCAGAAATTAGTGATAAGGCAAAATAAGGCCAATTTGTAGGACCCAAGAATCTTTTAGAATTAATAAGTATTTAAAGCCTAATTCCTACAGTGTGAAATTTTAAAGCAGAGCAATTTTTTCAGGATATATTAAAGCTGCTCACCCCTAAAATAATATGACCATCCAGGCCAGTGACACTAGTTTCATAATAAGATTACAGGGGAAGAGTTGATTTCTGAATAGCACATTTCTAATGCTGGAAAACCTTCAGGGTCCAGCCAGTCTGGTGGGGTGACTAGGAACAATGAGGAAAAATGGCTAACCGTGGTGAGTAAACTAAAGAGCTGTGGTCCTGGGAGAAATAGTGTATAGGCTCTTAGGCAGTGCTTAGCACTTGGTGGTGGTGATGGGGGGGTTCAGGGGGATGGGTGGAGCTCAAGCTTTCCCCACAGAAACACACATCTGGACAAGTGTCCATGGGAACATACAAACTCCGCATCAACAGCGACACCTTGATTAAGTGAGTTCTCAGGTTCCTGGAACAATATGGCAAAGAAGACTGTGGTCCTCATGCTAATGCCAGATACCCTGCTAGTAGAGAGGTCACGGGTCAAGGAAGTACCTATAATAATAAGAGAAGTGACTGTATTTGTTTTGTAAATTTCAGAAGCAGGCAACATTGATCACACACACAATTTTGACTCTTCAGTAGTCCTCCGTATTATTTTTTAGACATGACTGAGACTATCATTGACTATAATTATTGCCTTCAACAACTATTGAGGCATGAATTCTATATATGATCACATAATTTATGGCATAATATACCAGTTGATTCAAATGAATCAATATTGGTAAAGGCTGGAAATGTGCCAATACCTAGTAAGTCCTAATAAGCATTTGCTATTGTTTGCTACATTTGTTTGTTCATGCTGTTATGAGTTTGAAGAAAACTGCCCACAATGCTCAATTAAGTCTTTGATGTGTTTTAAAACAGAAAGTCATCGAAAACCATCCATTGTGTTCTACTTTGCATGTACCGGTGAATACTTTTATGACTGATACAAGTGGAATTGAATGTGATATATATTCTGATACCTCAGTAACACTTAATAAAATTTCATTCCATGAATTATTTGATAATGGGCATTGAGAAAAGGACAAAAGATTTTTAAATGATTACCTAGGCTACTTATATTTTTTAAATGCACTAAAAATGTGTAAGAGGAGCAAGAAGCAAGCTTCTTACAAATCTTAAATAACTTACACCAGAAAAATAAAATCATCTTTGGACTATTACACATATGAACCATCTGTGAGTGTCCTAAATGGTTGTAACATCTCTGGTTCTAGATAAAGGGTTTTATAATTTACTGAAGTCCTAAAATGTCATTCACGGACTTAGTTTTTAAATGTATTTCCACACGGGGCGCCTGGGTGGCTCGGTCGGTTAAGCGTCTGACTTTGGCTCAGGTCATGATCTCACGGTCCGTGAGTTCGAGCCCCGCGTCGGGCTCTGTGCTGACAGCTCAGAGCCTGGAGCCTGTTTCAGATTCTGTGTCTCCCTCTCTCTCTGCCCCTCCCCTGTTCATGCTCTGTCTCTCTCTGTCTCAAAAATAAATAAATGTTAATAAAAAAAAATTTAAAAAAATGTATTTCCACTGACAGAAGACAATTATTTCTCAGCAGTTTCTAAATGTTTGGTACTTTTAAGTAAGGTCTGGTCTAGTTATTTTAAAACACTACTCCAGTTGGGGCACCTGGGTGGCTCAGTTAAGCATTTCACTTCAGCTCGGGTCATGATCTCACAGTTCATTGAGTTTGAGCCCCAAGTCAAGCTCTATGCTGACAGCTCAGAGCCTGGAGCCTGCTTCAGATTCTGTTGTCTCTATCTTTCTCTGCCCCCCCTTAAAAATAAACATTAAAAAATTACAAATAAATAAATAAATAAATAAATAAATAAATAAAATGCTATTCCAATCTAAGAAAAATAGTCCTGGTGTATTAGAGATTCTTAGAGCCATACACACAAAAAGAACTGTTCAGTAACCAACTTAATTTAAAATATTTTTATTTTTATTAACTAAAAAATATGTTTTGCTATTACCGTAGCTTGTCTTCGATCTGAATTTGTAAGGTTGATCATAAAATTGCAGTCCACACACAGGGTATAAGATGATATCTAAATAATAATTGGTAATATATACTTGATAATGAAGAAACATTCCTAGGGCATGCCTGGGTGGCTCAGTCTGTTAAGCTTCTGACTTCAGCTCAGGTCATGATCTCACAGTTTGTGAGTCTAAGCCCCACGTCAGGCTCTATGCTGAGAGCTCAGAGCCTGGAGACTGCTTGGGATTCTGTGACTCCTTCTCTCTCTGCCCCTCCTCTGCTCTGCTCAGTCTCTCTCTGTCTCTCAAAAATGAATAAATGTTAAAAAAAAATTTTAAAGAAACATTCCCAACTAATATAAAATTAAATTTATCTTCCTTCCGTGAAAATATGAATTTCTACCAAGAAGAAGAATGTTACTAAAATGAATAAACAATTCTTTTTTTTTTAAGTTTATTTATTTATTTTAGAGAGAGAGAGAGAGAAGGGAAGGCGTAGAGAGAGGGAGAGAGAGAATCCTAAGCAGGCTCCATGCTGTCAGTGCAGAGCCGGATGCAGGACTGGAACTCACGAGCCATGAGATCATGACCTGAGCCCAAACCAAGAGTCAGAAGCTTAACTGACTGAGCCACCCAGGCGCCCCTCACACAGGTAAATTTCTAAAATGATTATCTGATCATGTCTCTTTCCTGCTTCTAGCACATCACTAGATTCCAATTCCCTACCGACTAAAGTCCAAATTCTTCAGAAGTACATGGGGAGTCTATCGTGATACGGACGGATGCACTGAATTTCCAAACTTACCACTGCTACTCTTCTCACACTTTATGCTCTAGCAATTCAGAACAGCTTACAGCATCTCAAGAATACCATATTTCTTACATATCCACATCATCGAGCATCTCCTGTTACTTACAAATCATGTTGCCTCTCCTGAAGTGCTCACCTTTACATGCTCCAGTCCCAAGCCACCCTCATATATACACCTGTGTTCTGTTTGGATCATTCCTTTTCCAACTGCAATATCCAGTTCAAAAGCTGCCTCTTCCCAAAAGGCTTTCCTGTCACCTGCCTTCTGGTAATTCAGAGGAGAAAGAATCACTCCCTGCTCTATGCAATCTTTGTTTCCTCTACATGTGCTAATGAGTATGTTCTCTCTCCTGCATTAGAATATGAGCTTCCTGCAGGCAGAGCCTGTGCCTGATTTGTATTTACCCCAGGACTTAGCCTAGGAGCACAAGGAGGCACTCTGTCCTGTGTCTGCTTGAATGGCTAGATTCAAGGGAAACTTTACAGCATATTTTCTTGCCTTGTTGGCTTCAAAGTCACAAAAGAACCCTGAACCATCAGCAGGCTCTGTTGTTCTGTATGAAAAGGCCTTTATCAATACTGAGTCATTTAACAAAGAAGCTCTTTCTGAAAACATCTGAACCATCTTCACTTATTTAAATTTCCAGAAACTTACAGTAGCAAGCTTTCCAGTCGCCTCTGAGCAAATTACACAACCTAATTCCATTTCTGAACTTTTATAATTTCTAAGGGCAGACACAAGGAGAGAAATACAAATGCTTCTTCAGATAAAGGTTGTGAGCCTGCTTTAAATCACTTAGAAGCTCTGCTCTATGGGGCAAAAAATCATAATGAAACTAAATATTTTTACCAAGAATGGAATTTCTAAGATACTACATCCTTCAAAGTGACAACATAATGGCAAATTATGACCCACCAAACTCAGAGGAGCAACATTATGTCTGAAGAAATACAGACAAAATCAGTGCTAAGCAGTGAGACTTTTTCATGGAAAATTAACAAGGTAATCACTGAGGCTTCTGGGTGCTGAATCCCTTAGTACCTGATGGAGGCCAATACTAGAGAGGAGCAGTGAATCATCTTAGAATGCTCCAAGCCAACCATGAGTTGATGTATCACGACAGGGGTCGTCAAAAACCAATAAGCAGATGTTTATGTATATGCTGAGGACTGCAGGAGGAAGGTCTTGTGAATAATACCCAAGTGATATAAAACCTAATCCCTGCCTTCAAGGAGTTTATAGTCTGGAAAGGGAAATGAGGCTTAAACAGACAAAATCACATAACATGCTAATAATGTGATTTTCAAACACAATGCAAGGTAATAAAGGATGAAGTTTCTGCTTGACTTATTCCACCAACATTGATTGAGTATAACTGAATACCTAATACTTTGCCTCAGAGTGATACAGACAATAGGAACAAGGAGATTTCAAAGGAAGGAGATGTCTATACATTCATCTATTGTCAGAAAACTCCAAGGAGAGATGTGAACTGAGTATTCAGAGGCAGGTAATATTTAGATTTGCAGAGAAAAAGAGAAATGGCCCAAGGTGGGGAAATGGGTGGGAATTAAAACACATTACCAGGTGACATTTTTAATTTTTATTCAAAATTTTAAAAATTTTTTTAATGTTTATTTATTTTTGAGAGACAAAGAGAGACAGAGCATGAGCAGGGGAGGGACAGAGAGAAAGGGAGACAGAATCTGAAGCAGGCTCCAGGCTCTGAGCTGTCAGAACAGAGCCCGATGTGGGGCTCGAACCCACGAACTGAGAAATCATGACCTGAGCTGGAGTCAGATGCTCAACTGACTGAGCCACTCAGGCGCCCCAATTTTTATTCAAATTTTATAATGACCTATGGTTTGAGGTGTTTCAAGTCCTTCACTTGTGCATATGTACACCATGCAACTCTCCTTTCCTTCATGCTTAACACTGATTCCTTCACATTACGGTGTTCTATATTTCTACACACTTTCTTGCCTCTTTAACAACAGAAAAAGGACAGAAGAAATCTTTCCTGAATTGAGAGAAGATGCACTCTATAAATGACTTGTGTGTTCCTGGAGTATATGAAGAGAGACGGATACACAAAAAAACTCTGGTTTATTTGCTGAAAATTTTAAACATCCCCTGTGGCTAACAGGCTCATCTAATAAAGATATTCAACACTTCAATAAACAGCATGTATTTCTTCTTGCTTCTTGGCAATTGCTTTCATCCAACTTGCTCAAAGCTCTTCAAAGACAGGGAGCCAGATTTTCCACAAGTCACTCCCTGGAGGTAATTTGGCTGGTTAAGGAGGCACAATAATTCTTTCAGGCCACAAAGGGCCATTTATTGAATACAGAGTGAAAAACCAAAAGAGAAACAAAATTCCTCTGAGCCCCAAAGATGGGTGAGAACTCTTCTCTGGGCCTTTGGGGAACATCATACTCCCTAAAGCACGTTGATTATCAGCACAGAGGAAGTAGAATTCTGCATCTTGGTTTTAATAAACCCAAGGAGAATGTCCACCAATGACTGACACTCTTATTCTGAAGTAAATTATTTCTTCACTATTTAAATGTGTATAAGAAAAACTTTCAGGATCGCCTAGGTGGCTCACTCGGTTAGGCATGTGACTCTTGATTTTGGTTCAGGTCATGACCTCACAAGTTCATGAGATCAAGCCCATGTCAGGCTCTGCACTGATAGCATGAAGCCTGCTTGGGATTCTTGTTCTCCCTCTTTCTCTGCCCCCTCACACTTGTGCTCTCTCTCCCTCCCTCCCTCTCTCTCTCTCTCTCTGAAAATAAACATTTAAAAAAAATAAAATAAAAATTTCCATCTATGACTGTAACTGTAGCAGCCATTCAAAAACATCAACAATAAAGATGAATTAACACAACTTCAATGTGAAATTGTACCCAAAGTTTAGAGATAATAATTTTTTTGTTAATTGTATTGTTCCTACACTTAGATATTATTTTGCCTTGCTTAAATATAAGGCAGTTTGCAAAGATGATGACCTACCCCAAAGGCCTCCTAGAGACATGTCAAGGGTTTAGAGACTTATTCAATTCTGATCTTGAAAGCACCTTGGAGTATCATTTAGCCTTGAGAAAGCAGATCCAGACAAGTACACACTGAGAGAATAAAAAATTAAGATCCTCTTCTCCAGCTGGATTTGTGCATAACTCCTGCTAAAGCCAGGGCAAATTTGAATCATAATGAGAAGATCATGTCCTTCAACTAGTTTCTGGGGGCAGAAAAACATTAAGATTTATGATTCATCCTAGACCCCTACTCTTGTCTTGTCAGGTCTATTTTTAAATCTCAAATCATTAGAAAATGACTATTAAGAATTTTTGCACTTAATTCTTTCAAATATTTATAAGCATTGTTGAAACCACGTGTACTAGGGAAAATATAGAGAAAATGATGGGTTTGCACCTACTTTTTGTGATTTGTGATTCCACAAGATTTTGTTTTCAAAAATAACTTTGAGCTTCTTAGAATTAAGCTGTTCCATTTTGGAAAACACAATTTTATCAAAATAACCAGTGATAAGACTCACCATTTATTTTCTATAAAAGTGTTTAAAAGACATCTACAAATTAGGATTATCCAGTATATCATGAGATTATGATGAGGAAAACATAATCTAACACAGCCATCTCAATAGAAGGTAACCACTTACAGAGATGTGGGAAGAGATGAAAACAAGAAAAGTAAAGGTAACCAGAAACTAACAACAGCAGGAAGTTGCTACCATTTTTAGGGCAAGTGAGCAAATAGAGACGATGGTGTTATCAGAGGCAAGGAGGGAAAGCCTGCCCACAGGAGCTGGAACCAGGCAAAAGCCACTAGGAGGGAGTGCCTTTCTGACTGGATCTAGAACCATGGAGGAGATGCAGCCACTATCTTAAACATCCCCATAAGCACCACCAGCTTCTTCCCAACTCCTCCTGCCAATGTTCTGGCAATTCCTCCCTTTGTTCAAAGCTAATCAGAAACCAGTGGGCAATGTGGTTTACAGAAATTGGGACCCTTGTAAACCAGAGCAGTGTAGAGGAAGAAAGGGGAATGGATCTGAGCTTAACAGGCAAATGTTTAGCACAGTATATCCTGTTTGCTCTCCAGCACCCATCCTCATGCTCCACTTGTATTTAAGTTTCCTACAACAGGAACTGCTTATATATGCCTGTCATGGCGCAACATCCTTCATACGAACTAAGCTACCCTCACCTTCTCCAGAGAGGGATAGGACATCTCCATCAGTGTTGATTTCTCATCTAACTCAGTCAAAATCCTACCAGGGTATTCTGTACTGAAAAACTAATGAAAGAATTAAGGACAACACTCTTTATGGGAAAGAGTAGACGAAGGGAAAAGAGGAAAAGAGAAATGTGTGGTTAATATTGTCCATGTCCTTCAGCCAAACACCGCCAGTTGAACAAGGTGAATAAATTGGGTTTATTACTTGCTGCATTGAGGGAGAACTAGGATGAGGATAAATCCATAACTGAAAAAGCAGCAGCAGTCACTCTTACTATGTGGGAGAAGGGGACATTTGGTGGTTTGTGGCTTGATTAGTGTTCTTCCTTTTGTCTCATTTGATTATGGTCTCAGAGTCACCATGTCCAACATTAATTTTCTGTGAGATTATGTCCAATAGGAGAAAAACATGGCTTACTTAGGAGCATCAGACCAGTTACCAGATGTCAGGAGCTGCTTTTTGTCTTTCTCAATATACACAGAACTTATATTCATAATATATTTTTAAATATGTAAGTAAAATATGTATTTATATGTAATATACATAATACACATATCTTTTCTGTTCTTCCTTCTAGTAACGGATCATCATGAGTGGTAATTAATATTTTAACACATCCTTCTTCTAACATATATTCCATGTTCCCATTGACCTTAGCCACCACCTTGGCAGTAGAGATTCTCCACCTGACACAGTGACCTAGACATTATTCTCTGCAGAAGCTAAGCCTTTGGTAGTCCACCCTTTATTGGCTTGTCCTAACCTCCCATAAACTTTCACTATTAAAGTCCCCAATGAATCTTCTAAGTCCCATCTCAAGAGCAATCCAATTTTCCTTTGTCAACTGGAATCAGGCATGTCAACCAGGTTAGTAACCTCTTTATCTATCTATTATATTGGTTCAGTGGTATGAGGAGCCCTAGATGGCCAGGTGTTAATCTCAACTGTAATTCAACTCAAGAAAACCATCTTTACACCACCCACCCCCCTGCCCACAACTCCAGTAGTTGTGAGAGTAGCCTACTTTCCTGGTAACAAAATCCTCTGAAACATCTAAACCCAAGGCTGTAGGAATGAGAGCAAAAATCATTAGATAAATGATGAGATTTATAATGAGATAAAAATCATGAGGGAGGGAGGAGTTCTTAGCTATAATAATGAAAGGAACCATTCCTAAGCCTCTTTCTTTGACTATGGGAGATTTGGCTATGGGAGAAGGAGCACTGGATATTAGCTACCAATTCAAAGCACAGATGGCATCTTGTAGGACAGCATCACCAACTTATGGTGTATCATACCACAGTTGGAGACATACTGGGTTTTTAGTAAGCCAGTTCACAGTTCAACAATGCCAAGTTTTTCTGGGTGACAAGGTAGATGTATGACTGGAGGATTCTGTGGCCCACTGGCTCACTTCTGCTGTGAATGATTTCCTTGGTCACATACACTATTGTATGAGATAACTTTATTCTGAATAAGTCATTCCATGAGTCCACCAATGGTGTACTGTCAGAAGTATTTTTCAGAGAAGCTGAATGAAGTGCATGAGAAACTCTTTGCACTATTTTTGTAATTTTTTTGTTAAGTCTGAAATTAATTCAAAATTAATTGTTTAATATTTTTTTTCTTTTTTTTATTTGGTTTATTTCTTTTATTACCAGCACAACATCTTCTCTATAGATTTTGTTCTACAAGCATGTTTTTCTTAAACTTTTGAGAAGGATTTTTTTTTTTTTGACAGGGGCACATATTTTCCAAAAGAGCTTAAAATTTAAATAAAAAAACAAACCCACTCATTCCTAATAAACTCTGAAGGAATTTGTATTCTTTTCTTTTTTCTTTCTTTCTTTCTTTCTTTCTTCTTTATATTTTTTACAGTTAGCTGCATTTCAGCTGCTTGTCTGATTGTTCTCTGGGTTGGTAATCTGCCCTGTCACTTCAACTTGAAACTTGAATCTGCTCTACCCACTAAAAAGCACTCAATGGATAAACCAGTGTGCAGTACCTATGCTGTGTTATATTTTTATTTTCACACAAGGCATCATCTCCTTAGGCAGAGGGAGAAACACTTTTTATTTTTGTCCAGCCATGAAAAAACTTACACTTAGATACCTGAATTAACTGGTTCCATATTTCTAATTTATTCTAATCACATTTTAGCATCTTCTATTAGCTGGTACCTGGAATAACCACCCAACTGACTACTCCTTAGTTTGGCATTAGTGAGAAAAGACTCTAACTATGAGACTGAAACAGTCCAGTCCCTGACACCATTTGCCCATTTAAAAAAAATATATGGCAGCACCCAACTTGTGTTCACTTGAGCTTCCTTGACAATCCAATTCTTAAGCCACAACAGGATAATTGGTGAGTGACAAGGAAGGCAGAACAAGAAAGCCAAGATGACCAAATGATG
Organism: Herpailurus yagouaroundi; assembly: GCF_014898765.1. NCBI lineage: Eukaryota > Metazoa > Chordata > Mammalia > Carnivora > Felidae > Herpailurus > Herpailurus yagouaroundi. The sequence goes on from NW_024412391.1 coordinate 68,766,556, forward strand.
AAACAGCCGGCAAACAGTGCTAAATGTGCTGAGGACTTTAGATTTGCACTTGATACACTGAAGAGCCAGGAAAGGACATGAGGCAGGGGAATAGTTTGTTTGGCATTTTCAAAATTTATTAAAAATTACAAGGTTCTTTTCAATATGCAGGTATACGTGAGAAGTTAAGTCTCTGTCATTCAAACTTGCTGTGAGCTATTTTGATCTGATAAACAGAGGGCAGTTGGAGAGGACTTTGTTTTAAGGAGGTGAAGATGGACAGTGCCCCAAATAGATTTTGTCTAGAGCCTGCTGTCTACAGCATATCATGCCGGAAAATTGTCTCCAGTCACCTGCAGTACTAGCTAGAAGTTGTATATGTCTATGAATTTAAGACCAGTATGCACAATGTTGCCCCAGGATATGGTCCCTAAGACCACTATCTTGACTTCATTTTTTAATTAAATTAATTTGGGGATTAGACTGATTGGAATCTGATTCAATCAAAAATACTATGAGTGAGGGGCCCTAGGCATACAACCTGGCTCAGAACAATACCTAATCTGACCTGCTCACACCACCTCTTCAAGAGTAAACCCTTCCCTGATATAAAAAATATACTACCAGTGTACTTTTAAAAGCAGGATTTCAAAGAACAAAGCCAGAACCTCTGTAAGCCAGATCTGATGTCTTTTCAAACAGTCACTTTGCTGAACTTTAAGAAAGATTAACTTAACTTAAATTTAATTTAATTTGATTAAAATTTTTTGAAAATTGGGGGGAAGCACCTGGGTGGCTCAGTCAGTTGAGCTTCGGCTCAGGTCATGATCTCATGGTTCATGAGTTTGAGCCCTACATAGCACTTTACACTGAGAGCAAAGAGCCTGCTTTGGATTCTCTGTCTCCCTCTCTCTTTCTGCTCCTCCCCTGTTCACGTATGTGCTCACTCTCATGCTCTCTCTCTCTCAAAATTAAATTTTAAAAATATACACACACACACACATGTTGTGTGTGTGTGTGTATATTTTTAGCCTTTCTCTTTCCGTCATCTTGGAGCCTGTGGAGGCCTTCTGGGAACAAGACTCTTAAAACAACAAATATGTCCAGAAGGCTGCGGTTCAAGGCCATTTTTGCTGGCTATAAGAGGGCCTCCAGAACCAGAAGGAGCAATTTTATTCTTAAAATTGAAGGTATTTATGCTCTAGATGAAACCGAATTCTACCTAGGCAAGAGATGTGCTTATGTGTACAAAGCAAAGAACAACACAGTGACTCCTAGTGGCAAACCAAATGAAACTGGAGTAATCTGGGGAAAAGTAATTCATGCTCATGGAAACAGTGGCACGGTTCATGCCAATTTCCGAAGCAACTTTCCTGCTCAAGACATTGGCCACAGAATCCCTGTGATGTTGTATCCTTTAAGGATTTAACTTACTGAAGAGTAAATAAATAAATGTGTAGATCTGCTCTTATTAAAAACAGTTTGCTTTGGGGTATGCGGGTGGCTCAGTCAGTTAAGCGTCCAACTTCAGCTCACGTCATGATCTCGTGGTTTGTGACTTCAAGTCCCAAGTCGGGCTCTGTGCTGACAGCTCAGAGCTTGGAGCCTGTTTCCGATTCTGTGTCTCCCTCTCTCTCTGCCCCTACCCCCCTCGCATTCTCTCTCTCTCTCTCTCTCTCAAAAATAAACATCAAAAACAAAAAAGCTTTTTTTTTTAAATTTACTTCCTACACATCATTTCCTGAAAAAAACCCAAAATGTCTCTGTGATACCTTTATAAGCAACTCTAATTTTGAACTGATAATTTGTGCATCCACATTATGCCCAGGAAAGCATGAATCATATAGATCCCATTATGTGATTATGCAAATGCACACTAAATATACAATTACAAGCATATATGGGCAGTGAAATTTAATTAATTATTATGACTTAGCTCGCTTGCCCAACGTAGTTTTATTAACTAACAGTCCACAGATGTGTTTCCTCTCTTGATTCATTTACATTTTAATACCATGTAGAAATGATAAATTATCGTAACAGCAGATGATAAAAACAGATGGAATTAACATAATTGAACCCAAGATCATTTACATAGGTTTGAATTGAACAGTTTGTGTATTTAAGTCAGTATTAAATGCTTTATTCTTGTATGGTGGTTATTTAGGAAGAATTTCACAAACACATACACGAGACATTAAAACCAGCCAAGGACATTTAAAAATGCATATTTAAAGGCTATTAAATAGCTTTTAAAGTGATGAGCAATCACTAATTATACTTAAAGGTATAAATATGAAAAGAAAAATGCGATCAAAAGGATCAGACAGAGTAACACAGAGGTTATAAAAATTATTAGTAAACACTAATGCTAAGTGAAATGAACACTTGACAAATTACTAGGTATCACTGAAAATCTCAGCCACTTACAGATTACATTGTCCCCTGGAGGGCTGCATTCTAAACTTAAATAATTGATGATCTTTCTAAAGACAAAATCTAAAACCATAGGAATCACTCCATTCCATTCCAAAATAGTATTTGTATGTTTGTGTGTATGCATCCGCAAGTCTTTTAATGGGCATATATCTGAATTGACATACAAAACTATTACTCCCATTTCCTTGACATCCCATCAAATAAAATTGCAATTACATTAAAAAGTCAGTATTTGGGGCATCAAATTTCTCCAATGTCAAAAAAGAAAACTTGTTCTTATTTGTCAAAAAAATCATTACAGGAATAGCATAGGACATGAACTGGTTACCAGACAATAACTGCTCAGTGGTCCATGGAGAGCCTTCCTTCCCTCGTTTATATCATGATATTCCTGGCGGAATACTCCTTTGGTGGGAAATAGAGGATTATAAATGTGTGGACTTCACACTACCTTCACTTTCCTCGAATAGTTTTTTTTAACCATAATTCATCTCTCAGGGGGTATCTTCAACCTTAACACTTTACTTCTAGCTTTATGTTCGTGGTGCTAAAAGAAAGAGCCTAAAATTGTGTGAATAAGAAAAGACCACTTCCTAAAATTGAATTATTGTATAGCCAAATATGAGAAAAAAATTTAAAACATTGGGATAAGTATTTCTATTCAGAGCTTCATCTTGCCATACTGCAGAAAATGACTTTTTTAATCCCAGGATTGCCTTTGGGATTCAGAGATATTTGAGATCTGGGTTTACCCCTTCAGGTTAAAAAGGCCAAGTGTGTCTGCCATGAAGTCATTAAGGTTGATCAATATTGAAACACCAGTAGAAGTGGGCCTCCAAAGCTATACCATCTAGGGAAGAAGGGGAGGAGCCAGAGATGAGTCAACTGCAAAGGATTAAGATATAGTTTCATCAGAAGAAACATGATTAAAATGGGTGAGAATCAACCACTTGGCTGTCCACAGACAGGGATTTTTTGTTTTATTTTGAAACTTCCAAGAAATTATAAAGCTAAGTAGGTACAGTAAAATAGTCTCACTAGAAAGAGAATAAAATCACATAGTGTTCCTCGGCACAATCATCATTTGTGCTTGATGTAAGTATAGTAGCTTATTTCTTATTTCTAATTAGATTTCTGAAATAAAAAGATACAATGCCACACCTCTCTCCATACCCACACCTCAAATCTGCATTCACTGCCCTTGTAAGCCCTTCCTTCACCATTTTTATATTCTCAGGGTCATCAAGGAGCCTCTTCAATGGTTAAAAATAAAATAATTGCATTTATAAACATAAAATTGGCTAGTTAACTAGCTAACTTAGAACCTCATGAACAACTTAAAACCTAGTAATTTCTATGATTTATATTTAACCCACATTGTTGGCAAATATGTGTTTATTAGCTTATCTTTCCTGGAATAACCATAAGAAGGTCTTAAAATCCTGATAAAGTTTTCTGGGAATTAGAACACTTTTCAGTGTTATATACTATTAAGCCACTTTTATTGGTAGCTATGAAAATTTTATATCTTCATAAATAAAAAAATATTTTTATAACATTAAGTCCTTACTCTCTACAGTAATATTTGAGTTCTAGAAACTTTGATACCCATAGTGAAGAAAGGAAGTTACATTTGATGGTGATACCACACCACATCTGTGCCAATGCTCAAGAGCTGGGCGAAGACCTCCAACCGATGGCCAATACGACTGCATTGACTGCTCTGCAGAGGATCATGAATCACATTCTATCTATACTGTTAATCCTGCCTACATTTGCAGTAACAATTGCCATCCCCACTTTACCATTCTAAGTGTGCTCAAAATGGTTTCACTGTCAACCATGGAAAACACTACCTTGCAAATTCCCTGTTCACAGGTATATTTCCAAACCTTTTAATGAAGCAAATGAATTATCTCTATCACAGAATCCTTCATTCACAGAAGTTTAAAATACCGGTGTTGCAGCACCTCTAAAAATGTAATTCAAAACCTTGGTTGCTGTGGGAGGCTCCAGTAGTCAAGCAATCAGACTGCAGATTATACTGCATATACAGCTTCTCTTGAGCTCCATAGGTTTAATAACTCTGATAATTGGTCCTAATTTGTTTTCTGGCTGTTTTACCTTCTAGTTGTTTGGAATTTTTGTTGATTTCTGTTTAGAGCAAATTGCTTCCCTTGTTAGATATCTTAGCTCTACATTTTCTAGGATTTAAAATTTTTTTTTTCAACTTTTATTTTATTTTTGGGACAGAGAGAGACAGAGCATGAACGGGGGAGGGGCAGAGAGAGAGGGAGACACAGAATCGGAAACAGGCTCCAGGCTCTGAGCCATCAGCCCAGAGCCTGACGCCGGGCTCGAACCCACGGACCGCGAGATCGTGACCTGGCTGAAGTCGGACGCTTAACCGACTGCGCCACCCAGGCGCCCCTACATTTTCTATGATTTAATGGGCTAGTTCTTCTTGGTTGTCTGAGCCCTTCAATTTACCAGAATTTTTAGATTTGTTTTTAATCCCAACAGAAGACCAGAAGAGCTCCAACTCATCCATAGTTAGAGATTTCTGGACAACTACATCCCCCCCCTCCCC